>NW_017306556.1:806619-822663 GCF_000935625.1 Nanorana parkeri
ACCTGGAGATGCTCGATTGAGAAATTTCTAATACTTTTCATATATTTTTGCAAATCACTTTTAAAATATTTGCCTAGGGCTTTATGGATTTATTTTACAATAGCGAACATTGTTGAAATCTGTCCTTTCAAATATATTGCATACCCGTATTTATTTTTGACAGGAAATTCTATAAACACACCATATTTCATGATTCACTTCACTCAGGTCAGGTAGAAAATGCACATATCTGCAGATATCAAAATAGTACAAAGTCCTTGAAAAGTTTAAACATTCAATGGCATTCATGGCTAAAGGGAATCTTTTGTACACATTTTCTTTATTTACATTTTATTCTTCAAGCTAGAAAATAAATGTATTTCTCAAATAAGTATGATGTATTGCGTATGATTATTCCGTAAATATTGCTTGCGCCCAGTACACAGAGCTCTAGCGGTTTCTCACTGTCATTTTTCTGAAGTATTTTACAGTTATGCTGTGAAGAGTCCAAATAATCTGATTTCATTTTTGATCAAGCAGTTTTATCCACAACACAGATGAATACATCAGAGGAGGGACACTCTTCTGACCCAGTGTTTTCTTATTAACCACTTGAGTCCCCAAGGCCTTTTTCTTCCTTAATCAACTTGAGTCCCATATTGTTTTATTAATTTTGGCAATTTTTTGGTTCCTTTTCCCACTGAAAGATACCTTTCAGTGCTTGTAGTGTATACTAATGTATTAAATATTGGGGGGGGGGGTTTCAGGAAATATAGAGATTTAATTTAGTAGCACATATGGATACATATATTTTTATTTCCTTGTTTTTTCTATTGGTAAAAAATAGTAAGAAGTTAGAAAAAAAGTAATTGTCCGGTAACTCTTCTAATTGCATTGTTTATGTAATTTGCACATTAAAAATGGGGGGGGGGGTTTCAGGACAGATAGAGATTTAATTTAGTAGCACATATGGATACATATATTTTTATTTCCTTGTTTTTTCTATTGGTAAAAAATAGTAAGAAGTTAGAAAAAAAGTAATTGTCCGGTAACTCTTCTAATTGCATTGTTTATGTAATTTGCACACACCTATATATCTACTTTAAAAAATAATTAACAAATGTGCTGATTAAAATGGTATTTCAATACTACAACCTTTATGTAATGTAGCGGAATGGTAAAGCTTATAGCGGACACATGCATTTACTTTAGAAAAGCTGTATTGACCTTTTGATGCTACACAGTGATGCATGCCCATTTTTAGGAGAAATGTATATATTCTATTTTTTTAACACTTTTTTAAAACATTTTGTCATTTCAATGTTTTCATTGGCTTAGATATAGTCAGTGGAGACCTGATCCAGATCCGCAGGCAGCTGCACAGCAACTGATCACTTCTAATAGTGATTTATTGCTGCCTGCAATCAGATAGCAATAGATCAATAGAGCAGTGATCTATTGCTGCAGGGAGATTCTGAACAGAACTATAACAACACTGCCTCAGCCTCTGTATTCAGAGGAAGTAGTGTGACACCAATGTAAACACAATGCAGAAACATGGCCTTCACAGTAATCTGCTACAGAAATGCCTATGTAATTCTGTGTAGCAAGTTTGGAAGCACAGACGCTGATGGTTTCAGTTCCCTGGCTTAGCACTAGACCCCAGATATCTCTGTCAGCCAGCAGGGGCCAACAGGAGCTTGTTTTTAAAATGGTGCTTGAAGTTTAATCACCTTCCATGCTGCGCCAACAGCTGAGTCAGTAATAGTTAAAGCAGTTGAATGAATGTTTAAGATTCAACTCCTGAGTTTAGTGTCACTTTAACCACCTCCGGGCCGGCCGTAGTAAAAAAACGGCCGGCCCAAGCTCTCTAGATCTGAGCGGGCGTCTTTAGACGTCCGCTCAGACACGCCCCCCGGGCGCGCGGCAGCGGAAAATGCCCGATATTTAAAAACGTTAATATACAAGTAATTCGCCGGCGGATCGCTTGTATGGGGTAACGATCAGTCTCCCCACCCCCAAAATTTTCTGTCATTTTTACTAATTATAGTAAAAAATAAAAACCCCCGTGGTGTTTAAATACCACCAAAAGAAAGCTCTATCTGTCCCCAAAAAATGGTATAAAATTCATTTCAGTACAGAGTTGCATGACGGAATAAACGTCAGTCAAAGTACCGCAGCGCTGAATACTGAAAAATGGACTGGCCAGGAAGGGGGTCTAAACACCTGGTCTTGAAGTGGTTAAGGTATTCTGGTAGCCACCCAGATTTGAACTCACAACCTGGTGTCTGTAGTTCATCTACTGGCGTCTGTGTGTTCAACTTCTAAATTTAGTGTCACTACTGTCACTGTCTTCTGTAGTTCTATAACCTTCTATGCTGCGCCACTAGCTGGGCAACTGGTGGTACAGCATGGAAAGACATCTGGAACTACAGACGACAGAGACAGTAGTGACACTAAACCTAGGAGTTGAATCGAAAACCGATTGCCGAAAACAAAAATGTCCTGCTGCCCGCCGACCCAACCGCTCGCGCCATACACCCCCTGCAAATGACAGGTCTGGCCGGAATCTAAACAAATGGGTGGAGCGAGTCGGGACGTCCTGCCCAACAACTACCCCTTACTCATTCACAAGATGGGCAGGATCTGGGTGCCCCTTTATGAAAGGGGGTACCCAGATGCATATGAGCCCCCCTGCCCGCAGACTTCTACAAAAACTGGGTCAGGATTTTGGGGAAGAGGCCCTTGTCCTCATTGGCATGGGGACAAGGCGCTTCTCCAGGGGTAACCCCCTGGAAAAGCACCCTCCCAATGCCAAGGGCATGTGGCTTGGTATGGTGCAGGGAGAGGGGGCGCTTACTCACACCACTTTTCCTGCCCTGCCAGGCCAGTGCTCGGATTAAGGGTCTGGTTTGGAACTTTAGGGTGACCCCACTTTTTCTTCCCCTTTTTTGGGCGTTGGTATCCCTGTTAACATTCCGATCAGACCTAAAGGGTCTGGTATGACATAGGAGGGGTGCAACACATGAAGCATGTGCATTTGGCTCGGCTGTTTACTTTGGCTGACTTTGGCTGCTGTACGGGCTATTGGGAATAGTGCGTACAGAAGCCTTTCGGTTAAGCTGAACTGAAGGGTTCCTGCAGCAAAAGCGAATGTTTAACTAAATCATTCAGTTCTTTAGTGAATAACCCCCTTAGTCTTTTTAACAGCCCTGCACACATACTTTATTGTATTTTCTAAGCAGCTATAGAAAAAAGAAAATTTTCCAGGTAGGGTTATGCAAATTAATTTGAATCAAAGCTTAAGCAAGAGAATGTGGGACTATCTGGCATGGTGAAATATGGAAATGTTTGACATCACTGCACTAATAAGCATGTATCTGGAAAAACTTAAGTGAAGGATTAATACAGGAATACAATAGATCAGAACCATTTGTGAGAATAAAAATGGAAATAAAGTACAATCTTACTTTTTGAGAGACAAGAAGGGGTTGTTGTTGTTTTCTCTAGAAGTAAACTGACAAATAACTAAGCTGAGTCAATCAAAAATCCACCCAGAGGAATTAATAATGGTGTCTGCTCTAAAAATCATAGGTAGAGCAGATTTTCTATTATTTACTCACCTCAATTAATAGCCCTATAATAAAAAAATATTTAAAAATTATGATTTCCATATTATTCTACTACAAAGGGTCCGGAACCATTTAGCAGTATTCTAACACCTATTTTGATAAAACATAGATACTAAATCAGAAAAAAACTCAATCATTTGTTATGGACATTGTATGTGACATCTACTATGAATATAGGTCATGGATACAAGTAACAAAACAAGCCTACCAGAATGATACAGAATGATACAATGCAAAGTTATATAGAGGGGTCTCTGCAGCACACTGAATGCAGCATAGAGCAACAATTGTATTGATAACACCATCCTTCAACTTGTGTAGCAATGTAAACACAGATGCTACCCCCTCTTTCCACCACCTAGAGGAACCCACCATGTCTATCTCCAAGGCCATCTGTGACAAACTAGGAGCGCAGAGAGAATACACAGAGTCAAATCACATGGAACCCGGCGTGCGGGGTGTTTATTGGGGAATTCAGGTATACAAAGCAAGGGGTTAGGTCCTGGGGGGTTGCTGGCCACGGAGAGGGTCAACCCAGAAGGTAGGCAACGGGCCAAGGAAGGAGTACGTCCAGAGTCACAATGCTAGTAGTCCAGGGGTCAGAGGTGCAGCAAGAGGTAATCCAACAGGTAACAAGGCACCGTGTGAGTACATCCAGTAAGGGTAGAACAACAGATCCAAGCAGACCTCCCAGCAGCAGTGGAGCAGAACAGACAGGGTTAAGTCCGTATCCTTTTGAATCCACAGACAGAGACCGGCCTCAGCGCAGCCTCTAGTTCACCAGTCAGCGAGGAAGAGAGCATGCAGCCTTCCCACCAACACTTACAAAGGTCCGGGAGGAGCCGGCATGAGAGGGGAGGGAAGGGGGAGTACACAGGCTGTTGCTGAGCAACTAACCACCCCTCCCTCATGTGTCCTTTGTTCTGGGGAGGCTACAATGGAGAGAAGCAGCAGACATGTCCTGGCTTGTCTCGGTGCCCCTTTCTCCACACCATCTAAGTTTGGCATCCACGTCTAACAGCTTACAGAACTGAGTAAAAAGCACATTTTTGAACTCTCTGCTATATTATATATTTCAACTCCTGTCCTGAGCTGTTGGAAGCTAAAGAAGCAATGGACATTTTTCACAGCAGGTGCAATACAGTATGCTATTATGACCTCCTATGAACATATTTAAATAAACCTGACAGCTTTAGTGTATCACTAAGTTCTAACTAGTAGATAAAGCTTGTGTCATTACAGAATCTGCTGATTTTAACAGAAGCAAAATTCAGGGAACCCCACCTTTTCACCTGCAGGATAAATCATTTAAATATACCATATGGGCAAGAGATTGCGGACATCTGGCCATAGCACCTATGAGCTTGTTGGACATCCCATTCCTAACCATGGGATTATTTTGGGTTATACCCACCTTCCTCCAGGCTATAACAGCCTTCACTTTCCTGGAAAGGAGTTCCTCCAGAGTGTGTCTGTGGAAATTTTGTCCATTCAGCCAAAAGGGCACTTGTGAGGTCAGGTACTGATGTTTTCAAATTCATCCCAAAGGTGTTCAAACCGGATTGAGGTTACAGCTCTGTGTAGGCCACTTGAGTTCCCTATAGATGATTGTCTGTCTGCGTTCCATGCATGATTACATGTGGACAACCACTGACAGATGCTGACAGCCTGTGATTAAATTAAAAGGTCACAGAAGCCACATCTGTAAGGATGAACCTGGGATTCCTGCCACCAATCCTAGCTTCTTGCCATAGGAATCCCCAGCCACAGCCTTAAGCCCCATATGAATGGAGCTTTACATGCTGTGATAACCTTTTAAATACAAGTCTTGATTTGACTTTGGGTGAGGACTTCCCATCCAATCTATCCTCAGAGACATAAAGAGGGCAGATCTCCAGACAACTCCAATTAGTCAAAAAAGTGAGGCTGAATATAGGCATTTCTTTTTTATTTTTTTATTTACAGCTGTCCAGAAAGGTGACAACAAATGTAATAATTAGCATATAATTTTTATATCATTATAATTATAAATGTATAACTTATATATAATTAAATAAAATAGTATATTATTATAGATAACACATCAGAGTACATCAACAATCAATGTGGCATCATATGGAAAGTACAGATATTTTGAATAAAATATCAGCTAGTTTATCATAACCTCCATTAACGAATGCATTAAAGAAATGTGTCATCTATAGTGAATCATTAAGCCTTGTTCTTTTTAATGTTAACACATTGTGTTTTTTGTATAGCATTGTGTTGTAGATTGCTGTTTTTCATAATAGTTTGATATTATTATATCTACTGTACTGTATGTTTTTTCTTGATTTCTCAGATAAAAGGAGATAATCCAATATTGTGACAAAAAGATCTAAGTGAACTGAAAAGTAGTGTTATTTAGCAGACAGCTGTTTAGTGCATGAACATTAACTGTATAGGACAGTGATGAAAGGTCTTGTAAACCCTGAAACTATGTTGTGACCTTGTCAGAGAGAACTCAAGGGTATTTACACTTCATCTACATTATACTGTAGTGCATTTTGAATGTTTTAATTTCAACTTCACTGGTTGATGAAGTGTGTCATTGATTGCATTATTGAACAAACTTGCTCAGATTGATTTAGGATTCATTTTCATAGGTGTAGACATGTTTTCTCTAGATTACAAGTTACAATACAAATGGTACTTGACTTATATTCTGATATCTTTGATGGAAGATTTAAAATAATCCTTATTTTATTTACATGCTTTCTGAACCAACAATCATACAATGAATGTACTGATTTTGCTTAACAAACCATAAAATGTCACAATTGTTTAATGTTGATTTGATTCCAAATACATAATTGCATTTTTTGTAACTAGAATTGTCTTTGATATTAATAATATTATGGTATAAAGGGACAGCATACGTAATACATAATCAGTGGTTTAAAACAAAGGAAAATCAGTATAGATTGCATTTCCAATGTGGTCAATGAGCTCCATTTCTATATTTAACTGCTTACCGTCCACCCGTTGTAAATACACAGGCAGACTGCGGACTCTTCCTGGCTGGTGGATGTACATGTATGCGTTTTTTCTGCTCACGGTACTGGCTTTGACATACAAGTGTTCAGGCCGCTCTATAGTGGCCCAATCGCTTGTATGATGACAAACGATGTGCCCTCTGCACTCCCCCCGCCTACACCGCTCCCCTCCACTGCCACGGCCGGCACAGTGGCTACGTACACTAGGAATGGAGAAGATATCAGCATTCCCCCACCGCTGACCTCTCCTCCAATGCTTGAAGGCGAAGTGATGTGTATTACATCACTTCCACCTTTAGCTGGAATTTCTCTGGCTGCTATAGCCAGAGAAAAAGCTGGTGAAGCAGATCTTTGCTTCATCAGCTTCTTTGGGGATCCCTAGGTGACATTAGGGGTCTTAGAGACCTAATGTCTCCATAAAGAGGAACTGTCATTGTATATTTGTTATCACATAGGGCATTTTCAGTCCCCCATGTGATAGCAACAAAGTGTAAAAAAACAAAAAGTAAAAAAAATGTAAGTCACATAAAAAAAGTAATAATAAAATAAAAATTAAGTCCCCCGCCCCTGCATGAACGCACATATAAATATGCGTCGGGTGCGCCTACGTGTGAAAACAAAGATTATGCCACACATATCATATCACTGCGAATGCCAGAGTGTGATCAATAATTCTAGGGTCATCAGTCACTGGTAACACTATACTAATGAGCGGTAAAAGCCTTTAAAGTGTCGCCTATGGCAAATTTTAGGTATGGTACTTTGTTTGCGATTTTGCGGGTGCGCACAATTTTAAAAATTGACATGTTTGGTGTATATTTACCCGATGTGATCCTATCTTTTATATTGTACCAAAAATTTGGGTAAAAATATAAATGTTTTATAACAAAGTAGAGAAAAGTTTTTTTTTCAAAATTTTCGGTTCTTTTTTCATTATGTAATAAAAAATGAAACCCCATTAAATACCACAAAAAAGAAAGCTCTATGTGTCCCCATAAAATGGTATACAATTCTTTTCAGTACAGCATTGCATGACTGAATAAATCTCAGTAAAAATACCTCAACACTGAATTCTGAAAAATGGCCTGGACAGGTCAACAAGTGGTTAATAAGATCTAACTTGTAGTAAATTGAAAAATGTTTTACTCTTTCTTTCCAAACATTTTACTGTTTGTTGGGTACTTGACTACTTATTCTTGTATTATAGCAACGTCATATATTGTTAATCCTGCCATGATCAACTAGTAAAGGGATCACAAAACAAAGTTAAGTGACTTGAATGTTGGCTGTTACACAATTTTAATTGAAAATAATTTCTGAGTGAATTGATGATTATGAGACATAATGATATATGATGAATTTGAATCACCCAAAATTCCTCATGGTCTAGTTACTTTAATGAATATTGAATATTGAAGTGAATAAATATCTTTCAGTTGCCAAAATCAGCCATGGACTACACCTCCTGTGGATTCATTTTCTTCTTATTATATAAGAAATGAATTCCATACAACTCATTTCCATTTTGGATGGAGTTGGGCTGGGGCTTATTCACTGTTGAAGTTTTACATTGTTGTACAAAGAAACAACAAAATCAAAAATGAAGGAAAAAGGCATTGACTTTTATGAATGCTAGTTGAAACCTACACTATATTGCCAAAAGTATTGGAACGCCTGCCTTTACACGTTTATGAACTTTAATGGCATCCCAGTCTTAGTCCGTAAGGTTCCATATTGAGTTGGCCCACCCTTTGCATCTATAACAGCTTCAACTCTTCTGGGAAGGATGTCCACGAGGTTTAGGAGTGTGTCTATGGGAACGTTTGACCATTTTTCCAGAAGCGCATCTGTGAGGTCAGGTACTAATGTTGGATGAGAAGGCCTGGCTCGCAGTCTCCACTCTAATTCATCCAAAATGTGTTCTATCGGGTTGAGGTCAGAACTCTGTGCAGGCCATTCAAGTTCCTCCACTCCAAACTTGCTCATCCATGTCTTTATGGATCTTGCTTTGTGCACTGCACCAGTCATGTTGGAACAGGAAGGGGCAATCCCCAAACTGTTCCTCAAAAGTTGGGAGCATGAAATCGTCCAAAATGCCGTGGTATGCTGATGCCTTAAGAGTTCACTTCATTGGAACTAAGGGGCCAAGCCCAACCCCAACACCTGAAAAACAACATAATCCCCACAACATAATCCCCCCTCCACCAAACTTTACACTTGGCACAATGCAGTCAGGCAATTACCGTTCTCCTGGCAACCGCCAAACCCAGACACGTTTATCGGATTGCCAGGCAGAGAAGCGTGATTCGTCACTCCAGAGAACACATCTCCACTTCTCTAGAGTCCAGTGGCAGCCTGCTTTACACCACTGCATCCAACGCTTTGCATTGCACTTAGTGATGTAAGGCTTGGATGCAGCTGCTCTACCATGGAAGCCTATTCCATGAAGCTTTCTACGCACTGTTGTTGTGCCAATCTTAAGGCCACATGAAGTTTGGAGGTCTGTAGCTATTGACTCTGCAGACAGTTGGCACGTTCTGCACACTGTGTGCTTCAGCATGCGCTGACCCCACATTTTACGTGGCCTAACAGTTCGTGGCTGAGTTGCTGTTCCCAGTTGCTTCCACTTTGTTATAATACCACTAACAGTTGACCGTGGAATATTTAGCAGCAAGGAAATTTCACGGAACACCTGAATCCAATGATTTGGAGGGGTGTCCCAATACTTTTGGCAATATAGTGTAGTTCAAATAGATATTTAATGTAAACTGCCTTGCCTGCCTAAAGACTTGTCACTTTATTCAATCCAGACATCCTTGACTGTAAACAGAGTCAGACCAAATGTGAAAATTAGGCCCTGGATAGAGTTTTTTTTTTAAGGGTCAGTGGAATTATCACGTGGCACAACACTAGCTTGGTAACTGTGGCATAATCTTTTCTTATAACATTGTTCCAAGCAGAAATCTGCAGATCTATCTGGTATCTGTGTATTTTAGTCCATTTATGCACAGTCACAATTTCTGAGCCCTGAGGCATTTGTGTGTTCCATGAAATACATTGTCTGTTTTTCTGCTGTGAACCACTTTCATCATATAAATCATAAGACTCTTGGACATTTGTTTCGTGCTCTCATTAGATTGTCAGATAATTAACTTATGTTTTCTCTACTGTGATATAATTTGGTCAATGACCCACCCCTAATCATTCTCTTCCTTTTTAGCAAGTTTTCAGTGTTATACTGGCAGCATTCTGTAATACAGTGTTGCCTATTTGGCCTATTTGGCCCACAAAGATAGCTTTCCTCTTCTAGTCTAATTTCTGCCATATAGGACATAAGGCAGATTTAAATGTTTATAGTAGCTGTATTTTAAAAAAGTACACATTTTATTAAGTATTTAATGAATGTACCTGTTTTTAAATCTGCGCAAGTTCCATTCTAAAATTATCTTGTTTGCTGTTGGAAACTACCATTAAGTATTACAGTGCACTTTTGATAGAGAAAGCTGAAAGTAATATGTGTATTTCTGAGTGTAATGCAGGATTATTTCCCCAATGACCGAGACTTTGTTTAATTGCTTTGTCAGCTCCGGTCGGAGTCCATTTACAAGAACAGGCATAAATAGTTACCTTAATGAATAAATCACCTCATTTCTGCTGTCTCATGTATTTCTCAATGCAATATAGTCTCTGTATGATTTCACACCCAATTGTAAATACTAATTCATTTCAAAGGTTAGGGAAATGAATTATTATTTTAAATTAAATAATCAAATAAAATCCCTAAATAAGTAAAGTACAACAGAATTACTAAAACGTTTGTAAATACAGACATTAAGCAAAGAGGGTTGTGTCTATTGCAAACATTGCATGTATTAAGGTAAAATAACTAAACATACTTCAAAGACATATGTAACCTAGATCAGAAATATTAGATGTGTTTGGAAATGAACAACCTCTGAGAACATTTGTTCAAAAGGCCTGGTGTTAATCAGTCAGCTGATCTACATAATTGATCCCCAAAGTCATGTGCCCATGCAGGGGGTCTAGTGATGAGGCTCCTTTCAGCAGGAAGCTCAGGATGTATTGTATCTTGCACCAGGACAAAGTGAGACACCTCAGCAACAGCCATCTGGGACTTAGATATCTGATTGCTGAACTCCAGGTACAAAATATTTACAGCCCTGTGCTCAGAGAAAGGAGTCAGAGTGTTCTGAGTTTTAGTTCAGTGATAGACACAAGAGACTCACGGCTGGAGGGTCTCATTGGAAAGAGACTAGAAGAAGATGAGGACTGCTGGGGCATCTAGCTCTGGATGTGTGTGTTCCATGATTGGGGACTACTGGGACTCGTAGAGCCTTACTGGCTGTGAACTGCTGTCCTGCTCAAACACTGAAGAGACTACACAGACCAGCTCTACAGACCACCTCCTGCTCTACCATCCCATGTGGATCCCTCTTCTGCGGAGTGACCTGATACCGTAAGTGTGAGTCGTGACCCTCTTTGTCATACCTAGGTGCTGTTAACCCTATTTGGTGTGCCTTGTTGCCGTTAACCGTTGCTGTGCCTGGATTGCTGCCCAGTGAACCTGGACTCCACCTGGATTGCTGCCCTGTGGCCCTGGACTCTACCCTTTCTGTGCCCTGCTGCTATTATCCTTTGCCTTGCTCAGATTCCTTCTCTGTGCCCCAGGACTCTGCCCATGCTGTCCCTCGCTGTTTGTGCCTTTTGTTTTGCCTAGATTCCTACTACACTTGCCTTATGATGAAAACTCCTAATAAAGAACCCCCTGGTCAAAAGGCCCTAAAAACCACTCTTGGTTTCGATGTGTGTTCTGTGTCTCCCACTTCTTCCGTCACAACATAGTTAATTTTTTTACTATATAAATAAATAAAATAAACTGCCACATTGTCATGTTTAACATGTAAGTACTTGTCAAAGCCACCCAGGTGGTTTTATTACAATATATTACATACATATATATGTGGGTGGACAACTTGAAAAACAGCCATACTTTCCAATGTCTATTATTTACAAATAGACAAACATTTTACAGTCTAACTGCTCTTTCATTAGACATTATGGAGTTGGTTTACTACAGGCTAATATGCTGTTGCAAGGGAAAATTCCCTTAGCTTAGTGAATGGTAAAAATTCACTTTGCCAAGAATACCCAATCAGGAGGAAGGAAGATTGAAAAAAAACTGTATTTTGAGTTTACCTCATCCATTAACCTCCCTGGCGGTATTCCCGAGTGTAGCTCGGCGTTACTTTTCCATACCATAAGCAGTAACCCCGAGCTACACTCGCGAATGCCGCATAGCATTTACTTACCTTGTCCCTCGAGCTGTGTTCTGCAGCCGATGCTGGCATCCATCTTCCGGGTTACGTCCCTTGCGAGCGTACGCGTCGCAGGGGGGCGGAACCAGTGGGATATTTAAAAAAACTAAACGACAAAGACGAAAAAAATAGACCAAAAAATGAAATGAAAAAAAGAAAAAAAATCATACTGCCAGGGAGGTTAAGCTAAAGGAAAATTTCATTACAAAGTGCAAATTCCCTTGCAAAGTGAACAGCTAGCGTGACCTTAGTAAATCAACTCATTTGTATTTATTCTTGTCTTTGACAATATGATGGATTATCTTGCATGTGTTTGCATCCATCGTGCTGCAAATAAACTGTTCCATGCCACTATGGGACAGTTATGGGAAAAAAGAATGCCAGCCTGCGTAGTTGGTTACCAGCATGACCACCTTTACCTACACAGTCATGCTTAAAGAATCATATTTAGCAATGTGCCAAAATCGTACCCAGCAATGTGCAGGTTAGTGTGTGAATCTTGGAGATTGTGCATGGGCATGTGTATGCTTGCTGCTGGCAGAGGCACCAAACAGGATATTTAAAGATGAGTCCTGACAGTCCTCAGTGCTCAAAGGTCTTTTGCAGTGTACCTCTGCAATCTGACTTTGTTTAACCTCCCTGGCGGTATTAGGCCGGGGTTACTTTCCCATACCATAAGCGGTAACCCCGAGCTACACTCGGGAATGCCGCATAGCATTTACTTACCTTGTCTCTCGAGCCGCACTGTGTTCTCCGGCCGATGCCGGCATCCATCTTCCGGGGTCCGTCCCTTGCGAGCGTACGCGTCGCAGGGGGGCGGAACCGGAAGGATATTTTAAAAAAACCCGACAAAAACAAATGTAAAAAAAAAAAATAGAACGAAAAATGACATAAAAAAAAAAATCATACCGCCAGGGAGGTTAAAGGAGAACTATGGGGTTAAGTCTTTTCCCCATAGTTCTCCTTAGGGTAACGGGAGGACACAAACTAGCGTCCTCCCATCACCCTAGGCTAAGTATACCGCGAGCTGTAGCTTGCGGTATACTGAGACGCCGCAGCTGAAGCAGATCCCTATCTAGATGCAGAGCCAGCTGTACCCGCCCCCTCCCCTGTCCGTTCCACCAGTCAGCGCTGGCGGATCGGACGGAGGAGGGGGCGAATCCAGCCCCTCCCCTGTCACGGCAGATACCCGTGACAGGATCGAGAGGTGAGCGAATGCCAGTATGTGTTCGCTCACCTCCCGATCTACTGAGCCGACCTGTGACAGTCTCATTGTCACAGGTCGGCTAGAACTAGGAGGTGAGTGAAAAGCACTCACCTCATAGTTCTCCTTTAACTAACGCTACCAGCCTGACTTGTTTTTGGACTGATCTGCAATCCTTTGCTGACTTATCACCTCTTCCTGTTATCAGCTCTGGTTCTTCACGGCCGGCATGTTGTGGACCTGACCTGTCCCTGACTCTGTTATTGACTCTATGGGGGTGATTTACTAACCTAAACACACGCACGCACCAGGTGCGTGTGATTTTCACACAGCAAAACTTATTTATCAACCAAAAAGTCTCTAAGAGCATATTTCCACTAATGCCATATATGGAAAAATCATGCACATGATGCATATATAATGCTGCTTCACAGTTTAGACAAAAATGGTTAGCTCATGCATTTACATTCCTGCATTCATCAACGCAAGCAACACAACATAGAGCTAATTTACACAACATCACCTTGCAATTCATGCTTGGCTTTGCACAACACACCTGCTGGGTGTGTACACACTACAAAGGTGTTTAGATTCCACCCATAGATCATGCTGGGAGGGAACACACTACAGAGGTGTATACATGTTCGTGGTGTGTTTATAAGGTTAGTAAATCAACCCCTATACCTCCTCACCTGCATATTGCTATCCCCAGTTTGTTGTCAGATCTCATTTCCATCTGTGACCTGCATTATCCTGATTCTCCATGCTGCATGATTACATTTAGGGATGCACCGATAGCAATTCAGATACTAGTGGCGATACTTGGCATTTTCATGAGAACTACCAGGGTTGCAGAGGTTGCAGCTGGGATCTGGCTCTGGTGCTCCACCACTGTCCTGAAATCATTAGTCAATATTGTTTTAGAAAAACTGTCACATGACAATAAACAAAAATGTATCAGTACTTGTATCTGTAAGTACTTGGGCAAGTATCAGTACTTGTACTTGCAAAAATGGTATCGGTGCATCTCTAATATACACTGAGTGGCCAGATTATTATGACCACCCCATCAGTACTTTGTTGGGGCATCGAGCTAACTCCACGAGATGACTTCGTTGGGCCGCCTCGCAACTCAATAAGATGTTGAAAGGTGATGCGAGGAATCTGACACTGCACTGTTGCCCTTCTGTTGTCTTGTACCAGCCTTGCCACTCTCCGTTCTGCCCTAACATTGACTAGTCGCTGACGGCCACAATTCGCACCTTCAGACCCAGATTTTCGGCGGACAGTCCAGTCTTTAAACACTTTAACAAATTCTGCTGTTTTGCTGATACTCGCTCCATGGCTCGCGCCAACAATCATCCCACGTTCAAAGGCTGTTAAATGGTGTTGTTCACTCATATCTTCAGAAAAAAATTCACTTCTACTGTGGTGTTAAACAACCTGCTTCCCTGTTTATAATGGTCTGGCCCTCTAGCAACTTCAGCGCAAAATTATAGCTAATTAGTCTACAAACGTCAGGTGGTCATAATAAACTGGCCACTCAGTGTATATATATTTAAGAAATCCTATATAAAACAGAGATGCCCAAATCCCAGCAGCTCCGTGTGCTCCTTACAAATGACAGCTGCCTCCTAACCTTTGAATTTTTCTCTAGTCTAGTCTTGGAGCTCGAAAGGTATCTGTACATGTACTTGTACCGAGTACGGTACTTGGTATGGGTGCATCCCTAATTACGTTATTCACAAGTTCCATCAATGCTGATATTATATTTTTGCCACTCATGCCACTATAGAATCAAATGACAATTGCCTCCCAAGAACAGATTTTTCAGAGAACAGTAGCATGTACTCAGAGCCAGGAGGCTGCAGGCAAGATTGCTCAAAAAACAGGACTTCTCCTCAGCACATTCAGTACATGACATTGGTATTTTTTCAGAAACTGTTGTGACAAGTACAAATGATAATTTTTTAGTGAAAGTGAAGTTATACTTTAAAAACTAAAAGTGTTTTTCTACTCTCCGCAGAGTGATCTAAAACACTTTGTTCTTGCACTTAAAAGATATCCAAGATATATTATGTGCAATCCTTTAGCGGTGTGTTTTGGGCAGGCCAGCACTCTTGCCAAGAACTAAATAATTGAAAGGCATCAAGTCAGTCACTGTTTGCTATGATATTGATTTGGGAACTGCACTATTTTTACCCACAAGCAACTATCAATTTCAAATAGCACATTAGCGTAATGCACATTCATCATTTGAAATTAGAAACATATTTAAAATTAATTTCCTTTATTTTTTTAAATGCCATTACCCTTACCAATGATAGTGTTGCCAACTTTAATATCAGAACATTGTACAATTAAAACAGATCACTTCCACAGAAAAGGAGCACAAACTGTACTATCTTGAATGTTATTAAAATATTGACTGTTGCTGATTTATTAGACAAACAAATGTAATACTTTAGAGCTGTTTCCATGGTAACTGTCTGACTGCCATTTTCTTTAATGTATTCTTACTTCAGTGTTTCTGTTTTTAATCAGTTTATATGGTGTAAACCTCAAAGCATTATCTAAAATAATGGACCCTTCCTTTCACTATAAAACACCTTCATAATGTAGATATATAAAACATTTAAAATAGTGTGAAATGTATTTTATTTTCTCACAAACTACTAGAGGTTTGTGCACCTAGGTTGTGATAATCCTTTTTTCTACATCAAACTTGTTAATTAAGTTTAATGGTCCTTTCACTGCCAGGCCCTGTTCTCCACTTTTAACCTCAGACGACCTGACCATTTGTTGATATTTTTAAATTTTTCTTATGTTTGACTTCTTTTTAGTTATTTCTTTGACAG
>NW_017306556.1:822811-841119 GCF_000935625.1 Nanorana parkeri
TTTATAGCTTTGAAATTTTTTAACCCCCCCCCCCCCACCCCAGCCATACATTTTCTGAAAGCACAGGACTAGTAGAATAAAAATACAGTGCTGATAATTTTGTACATCCCATCACAGTTCCACAAATGCTTATCGTAACATTTAAATAAATTCAAATAAAATAATCCAGGCATGCATGCTATCACAATGCTAGGTGTTACATTGCACATTGCAATGTGCCACAGCATGCTGGCACTAGAGGTGATTGAGTGTAATAAAAAAAAAAGAAAAAACCAAGCCCTGCAATGTGTTGTATAAAGGCACTGCAATACATGTGGAAAATGCACACCAGTGTGCGCGCATTATACACACCATAACTGCTGTCGTGAACGATGCTTAGTGAAGGTGTTTTGTGCACTCATCCATTAGATATAACAAACATATTTTAATTATATAATTAACAGATCTAAATGAAGCAAATACAATAAGTTCTTTGTTAGGATTTACATATGCTTTAAAGCGGTTAAGAGCGCTAAATAATAGAAAGAATCTGCAGAGATGAAAATGACTCCAACACTGGAACTTTGACTGGAAAAATTCCCCACACAATGACTGTGTGCTTGACTAAAGGGTAGATAGCCACAGTGCATTTGATGATGTTGAAAATGGCACACTAACATGTAAAATAGTTACAGCTGAACTGGAGAAATGTTCACTTTGAAAATAATAATTTGAAAATGTTTTGAAAAGCTTGCATTCCTTGAACGTGCAGTATGCTACTCTGAAACATAATAATTCACATACTTTTCTGTTATTTGTCACTCTTCTGATCCCCTGGTGACTTGCTACTTGTATACACCTGTTTGACTTACTTTAACTCTGGGGAACTGTGTGCCCAAGGCTGAGCATTAACTGCATGGTAACCATGGAACTGTTTCTTGCTCACGGAGCTGAAAATTACAAGTTTGGCCCTTATATAGGTCATCCAAAGAAACAAAATGTGTATATATAAATGTTTCACTGTTTTATGGTGTATAAAATTGATATAATTGCTTGAGATTTATGTTGTGTGTAATGTGACGTCATTGTTTAAATAAATAAATAAATAAATAAATAAATAAATATAGAACCAGTGTCATGTTATGTTAACTCTTTTGCTGAAAGGACTGCTTCACCTTTTGCACTATAGGTGGCTGAAACCAAATTTGTAATTTTTCACTTGCTAATTAGGAACTTAAAAGTTTGCAAAATAATCCCGCAAAGCCCTTTTTCTGAGCATGTGGAACCTACAGAATTAGACGATGGAATGATAGTTAAGCAACTGTTTATCAAAACAATAAAATAGATTTAAAATAGTTATTATAACACACAAAAACTAAAAAATTTCAAAAGTCCTAGTAAAAGGAAAAGACATGCATCAAGAAAATAAGAACAAATGTGTGTAAATGTAAAATTGTGTGCTTTTGTGAAACTATATAACTAAATAAGCAAGTTATGCTAAGAGGGTTATTCACAAAAGGGTGAAGAATTTGGAAAAGGCAGAATAAGTGAACAATCTAGGCCAAAATAGCTGATTTGGAAACATTCTCCAATTCAGCTCACTTTCCAATTCAGCTATGTTGTCCTAGATTGTTCACTTCTCCTGCCTTCTCTAAACTCTCCTTTTGTGAATAACCTTGTAAATGTTGATTTCCATTGTTCCTAGAACTGTCTATGATTGTGCACCAGAACAGTTTTTTTAAAGTAGTACTAAAGGCTATTCAATTTTTTTACCTGAATGCATTCTCTCAAAAAACACCCCAATACCTTTCCATGTCCCCCACTAACAAACACTTACCTATAGTCCACATTCACTGCCGCCATCTCCCAGATGATCTGCGCTGTTTCCAAGAAACTCTGGGTTAAGAGGAGGGATCCTGAGGCTGCTGCACCAGCCTATAAAATTACTGTGAGGAGGTGGAAACAGTGGTGTGGCTTGTGGAGAGCGATGTGTTCCAGTGGACACACACAGTTTAGCTCAGTTCCCGGCTGGGAGCTTGCAAGCGCGGGTGTTTCCTTTGGAACCTGCTAGGCAAAGGAGACACCCATAAACAGGAGGGGAGGGGATGACCTGAGAAAAATAAATGAACCACTTGCTGACCAAGGAGTTAAACCCCCTTTCTGCCCAGGCCATTTTTTCAGTAATCAGCGCTGTTGTACTTTGAAAAAATATTCTGTCATGCAACGCCGTACCAAAATTAATTTTATATATTTTTTGGGGACATAGAGCTGGGTTTTTTTTATTTTTGCTATATTAAAGAAACATTTTTTTAAAATTACCTGTTTTCCCTGTTTTGTTAAGCTATGAAACATTGGACAAAAAATAATCTTTCTTGTATGTATCTTTCCACATTTCAAACACCCACAAAATGACCCCATTTTGGAAATAAGATAGTTCAAGGTATTTGATAAGATGCTTGTGGAGTGTTTTCAAGATTTCATTTTTTTAAGTTATAAAATTAAGATTTATTATTTTTTTTACATAAAGTTGTCACCTAATAAGATATATCTAACACACAGCATGGGCATACTTAGAATTATACCCCCCAAAAACATTCTGCTACTCCTTCAGAGTATGGGGATACCACATATGCAAGGCTTTTTTTGCTGCCTAGCCACACAGTGGGGCCCACGCCTTAAGGTTTTAAATAAGCAAGAATTGTGCTTTGGTTTTCTGACTGCTGTACCTATCACATTTGTGGAGGCCCTGAAGTGCCAAGAGAGAATAAATGCCCACACAATTACCCCATTTTGGAAAGCAGACACTCAAAGATATTTGATAAAAGACATGCTGAGTCTTTTGAAGATTTAGTTTTTTCCACAGGTTTTTAGAAAATGAAGAAAGAAAATGAAAATGTATTAATTACACAAAGTTGTCAATTTATATGAGATTTCTAACACTCAGCATAGACATCCTTAGAATTACACCCCAAAACACATTCTGCTACTCGTCCTGAATATAGGGATACAACACGTGAGACTTTTTTGTGGCCTAGCCACATACAAGGGCCCAAAATACAAGGAGCACCCTGAGGCTTTCAAGGGGCATACATTGTGCATCTGATTCCCAGAGTACCTATTGCATTTTTGGAGGGCCTAAAGTGCCAGGACAGTAGAACCACCAACAAAATGACCCAAAAATGTTTTCTACACAAAGTTGTCAATTCAGAAGATATATCTAACTCACAGCATAGACATCCTTAGAATTACATCCCAAAACACATTCTACTACTCGACCTGAGTATAGGGATACAACACATGTGAGACTTTTTTGTGGCCTAGCCAAATAGAGGGGCCCAAAATTCCAGGGAGCACCATGAGGCTTTCAAGTGGCATTCATTATGCATCTAATGTCCTACAGAAAGTTGAACAAAGGGTAAACAAAACAGTACCTGTGGTTCCATTTTTTTCTGCAGAGTATGGCTGGGACTGGTGTTTCAGCTGGCAGACAGAGATGTTGTCAGTATGCTGGCCAAGGTCAGTGCAGGCGGCAGGTAGAGACATGGTCAGTATGCAGGCCAAGGTCAGTTAAGGTGGCAGGCAGAGATGTGGTCAGTATCCAGGCAAATGATCAGTCTAGGCAGCAGGTAGTAACGTGGTCAATAAACAAGAAAGGGTCAGTTCAAGAAGATTTGTTTATGATGCATTGTTTTAACCACTTGAAGACCAGGTGTTTACACCCCCTTCCTGGCCAGGCCATTTTTCAGTGTTCAGCGCTGCAGTACTTTGACATTTATTCAGTCATGCAACGCTGTACTGAAATGAATCTTATACCATTTGTTGGGGACAGATAGAGCTTTCCTTTGGTGGTATTTGTTTACCACTGCGGTTTTTATTTTTTACTATATTAAGGAAAAGTTACTGAAATAATTATGTTAGGAAACAATTATTATTAACCAATCTTTGGGTAAAATATAAAAGACGGGGTCACGTCGGGTAACTAGACACCAAACATGTCAAGCCTTAAAATTGCGCACACCCGCGCAATCGCAAAACACTACCGTACACAAAATTGGCCAGAGCCGATGCTTTAAAAGCATTTACCGCTCATCAGTTTAGTGTTATCAGTGATTAATGGCCCTAGAATTATTGCTCTAACTGTGATGTTAGTGGTGATATGTAATATGTGCGGCATAATGGGCGCAATCGTCATTTTCGCATTTATATGCACACCTGGCGCATGTTTGCACGCATGTATGTATGGGTGGGGACTTTAAAATTTGTTTATGTTTTTTTAATTGTTTTTCATGTGTGACTTTATTTTTATTTTTTGCAACTTTAATTTTTTTTCCTAATTTTTTTTCACTTAAAAAGGAGAACTATTTGGGGAAAAACACTGACCCCATAGTTCTCCTTTAATGTTATTGTTATCACATAGGGGGCTAAGAAGCCCTCTATGTGATAGCAAAGAGATGTGATAGGTCCTCTTTATAGAGACATCAGGGGTCTACAAGACCCCTAATGTCACCTAGGGCCCCCCAAAGAAGCTGATGATGCAGAGATCTGCTACATCTGCTTCATCAGCTTCTCTCCAGCTTCTGAACCAGAGAGTGACACAAGAATGCGGAAATGATGTAATATACATCATTTCTGCATTCTGACACCGGAGAGGGGATGAAGGGAGATCGTGCACCGATCTCCCTCTGATCCCCTGTCACAGAGAAGTGGGCAGGGCCAAAGGCCGTCTTTAGACGGCTGGTCACATCAAGGAAGCTCCCAGCCGAACGGGAGGTGGTTAATATAATGTTTTGATAAGATTATGGTCTATGGTCTGCACAAAATAAAGTATTGAAATTTTAAGGAACAAAGTTGTATGAGTGCCATTAAAGTTAGCTATGGTTCTAGTGACCTGTTTTGTTTGTTTACATTTTAATTAAATTATAAACTAGTGCTTGGCTAGTTGATACATTGCCAATGTATTATCACCACAATACATTCTCACTACAATGTACTCCAATGAATGTATTCAAGACAAACTTTCTGGCACAAATGGTGTAGGGTTCCCCTGAAAATTCTAACACTTGCCTTTAAAAATGGCAGGGTACCTTGCAAAGGAGGGCAGCAAAGCCACCCCAGAAAGGAACCTTGTTCCCATGTTGAGGAGACAATGGTCTCATCCTCACTTCCTGTTCCCCAAAAGGGATATGACGGTTTGTGGTGGGGGGAACTTATCAGAATCTGGAACTCCTTTTTAAAAAGGGGTCCTCAAGATATCCACTGATCTTTACTTGAGCACTCTCACTGCAAATGCTGCAAGAATGTATACACAATATGGTGAATCCCTGGCCACCTGATGTCATTGGCCATATGCAGTCCCATAAATTTCAATGGTGTTCACATATGGCTAACTGTGAAATGGATGCGCAAGATAGAGTTGCTAATTCCTAGTCCAGTCACACTTAGTCATTTTATTTATTTATTTATTTTAAATAAAAAAAAAAAAATGTGATGAACTGTTCATCAGTCATGGAGTATGCTATATTCTGCAAATTAAAAAAAGTAATGGAATTTTATGTGTCAAAACCAGTCATTTTTATAAATGTACATAAATGAAGTAATGCACAAGATGCACCTCTACTTACAAACATTTTGAGCATTATTTCAAAGCAACTAAATATGTTTCAAACACCATCTGTTCTGGCAAGGCATTTAGAAACATTTTATGCATACTCTAACCACACATGAAAAAATACATGCTTTTCACATTTACAATAAGTATCACGTCACAAGTGTAGTGGCTTTGTGCACCTGTAGTTTCTCATGGTACTTTCTTTTAAACACGGTTGATACCCACCACTCCTATAGTAAATCAGTCTCACTAAGTCTACCAGCCTATAAACCACATTCCAATATAAGAAATGGATAGCCATGCAAACAGATGGCTACTGAACAATTGCTATGGGGCTGTTAATATAGGAGAATCACATGTTTCTAAAAACCCAAAGGCTGCTGTCCACTCCTGTGCATTGCCTTAGGACATGTTTTTTCTTACATGTATATATGAAGCAGTACATAAGTAATAAATTGGTCACTGAATAAAAAGGGAGATATTTGAAAGTTAGGTTTAAATATCTTTCATAAAGATAAGTGTCTGAATACTTTGACACGTTTGCTCTATGTACATGCTGCCGGCCCATTTTCTGCCATGTGTATCCAAAGGGTGCCCTATATTTTTAATACATGCCTCTGTTGATGCTGCTAGCTTTAGTTGTCTCACCTGTGATGCATTCAGTCTTGTTCAAATGCCACCTGCACAGTTATGCGCACTGTTCCCAACCCCACTGAAAAGTTTGTCTTTTTTTCTCTAGCAATTGACCAGCAACTAATAGTACTGGTCTGTGTGGCCTAGGCACCAAGACTATGAACAAAACACATCAAGTCATTTCTCTCATGGAGCTAGCACAACAAATGTGATGGGAGCGCCTTATGTGACCTTCACACGCCAATTTGTGTGCTCCTCATTCTTGTGTCTGCCTGAGCAGCAGGGAAACTAAATCAAATACCTGGGACAGTTGAATGCAAAGATCAGTCTGTGTTACTATAGGGAGGAATCACAATATAGTAGGAGATTTACAACTTCTTGAAAATCACATTTAAAGACACCTACTAATTGAAGGGAAATTTAAAAAAAATTAAAGATTTTTAACATTATAAAACAACAGAACTGAACACTGGTTTTCACATCTGGCTGAAATTTGGAACAAATATGTAATACTGGAAAGTGCTATTTTAATAAAATGTATAGTTAATAGAATTTTTTACAGACATTGCCTCAGTTTTCAGCCTGGTTAATGTGTTAATGCACTGTTACCTCTTTAAAGGTAGCCTATACAATAGCAGTGCATAAAACTTAACCTTGCAGCTTTCCCGTGTGAGAGTAATTTATGAAGTATGTATCCTAGGATTAATTGCCAGTTTAGTCATGCTTGTGGATTAGCTTCTGATCTACCATTGTTTTTAAATATGACCTGAAAAAGTCCAGAATTCCCTGTGAACCTCATTTAAAAGATACAATGATTGCAGCAGATTTAAATTAATGGAAAATGTGTAATCAACAGCAGTTAGACACTGTCACCTAGCTGCAGCATTGTAGGAAGTAATTGGTCAGATTTAATTTGGACAAATTCCTGTACAAGAAGAGATTCTGGGTCTTGTGAATTCTATTTCAAGACAGACCCTGCTGAGCATCCTTGCATGGGGTTGATTTTGCTTTTCAAATGATCACCTAGAAATGCTGAACAATGTGAAACAATATGCATGTGGATGAGATTAATTGAGAAGGGACCATTGCGATGTAAGTGCCAAGAAGGTACTGTTAAGCTAAGTGGTTTAACCAAGTTCAACCAATGTCATCCAATTTTTAAACTAAGTCTGGCAATCGTCCTTCTTTTTGGATATATGAAATATAGCCCATCGGTTTGCTCAATTCCCAGAAGTATACAATTAAAAGTGTAAAAGAGAGCCTTTTTAAAATAAAAATGAATTGACCCTTTAGCCACTAATGAACAAGTGTTTTTGACTATTTTGACATAGCACTGTCCTGACAATTTTGTGACTGATGAGTTATGATTTAAGCTTGAGCTTTTAGCAGGTATTTTTAAGAGGTTGGAGACAGGGAATATTTAAAAATGTTTGCATAACAACACTAAAAATTTAATAGAGTGAAAAAGATTACTGTTGGAAAGGCCATACACATATACATGTTGTTGATACAAGAGTGACAGAAACCATTAAAGGTGACCAAGAAGAAAAAACAGATGACATAATGCTATCATCTTTACTAGGAAAACTGGGAGAAGCTTAATAGACTGTAATGCAATAGCAGCATTCCTTTAGTATTATACTGAACATAGTTATAACCACAACTAAAAGTAATTATGAGTGGAAATATAGTTTCTGCAACCATTCTCCTCTGATTCAAATTCCTTTATAGAGCAGTACACAATGGTTATTTTTAGTAAAAGCCACCAGCATATATAAAGTACAGGCACCGTTTTAGTTTCTATACATACTACCAATAACTCTGATTCCCCTCTGCTACAGGATAAGGATAAGGATAAGTCATAACACCTGGTAATTATGAGGTTTTCCTGCCCCTGCCACCTTCACACAATCCTATTGGCCAATGAGGCAGCTCATCATAGTGATGAGTCAATTGGAATAATGGGGCAGAAACCTCCAATATTCAATTTCTTTGCTTGTTTAGCATTGTGCACTCTTCAGCAATATCCAAGGGCAATGACAACTGCTGCCTGCATTTTACATCTGCTAGTAGCTCTTTGTCTTAAAATGATACGCAACCGTGTTCTCTTACGTTATCCTCCTACTGCAAATGGGTTTGTCAATGAAGAACAGGCATGTATTTCTCAAGATCTCTGGGTGGTGGCAGGGTCATCTATGCTCTGGTACTGTCATTTTAATTCACATAAGCTAAATAGGCCAACAAAGCACATATCACAGTGAATGGTGACTATGAAGTGATATGTTCATCTAGTACACATGGTTTGACAACTCAATGAGTATTGCAAATAAATAAGCATATGTGCTATTAACTACTTTTCTACCAGCATATATTTTTAAACAGCAGATTGGTGGATCATTATTTCTGCAGCACCATTTAAAAATGTCACTGAAGAAAAGACTCGTGGATGGCTGTTCCACCCAGTAATTGTTGTGTACTAAGCCGATTTGAGTGGCCCTTTTCATTATGATGACCAATCAAAGCAATAAAATACTAGTGTTCACATGGTTGATCCCTCCCCTTTCTCTTACAACAGAGGAAGGAGAGGAATCACAGTAAGTTATGAATGGGGAATGTATGAATGAGTCAGCAGCAACTGCTGATCCACCCATTCATTCACACTAAGATTTTTTTAAATTATTTATTGACTGAATGTAATTCAAAACACTCATAATCTGAAAACAGGTGATTTGTGAGGTTTTTTTTAACTCCTCCACCCCATCCCCCCCCCCCCCCCCCCCTGGTACACATTTGATCTCCTGCCACTGTATGTCACCCTTCACATCCTGATCACTCTGTGTATGACCTTTGCAATAATGTACTGTATCTAGTGCACCAATACCAACCTCCATGTTTTAACCCCCTAAATACCAGCATATGTTTTCATTTATCAAAAATTGTAGCAGAAATAAAGAGCACCAGGGGCGCTTGTGAGCAGCCGAGCAAGATGGTCACAGACTGAGCCAGCTCCATGCAACAGGACACCAGAGAGCGATTATTTGCCTTCGCTCATCCCTCGATCCTGTTTCCACTCTCTGCCTCCAGCATCTTCTTGGGGTGTAATGCTTTCCTCTAAAGGGCAAGAAAAAAACGGGAGAACTCCGCCAGCGAAGACGCAGAGTTCTAATATGACCAACGTCTCTCGCGCTGTCTCAGATCCTCCGTCTCATCTACTTTTTACTGAGGCACAAGACTCCTCTTCTCTCGACAGCATGCCCCCTTCTCCAGCAGACACTCCTCCGGCTCCCAGAGACGCTGCACTTCTGGAGAAGTTTCACACCATGCTCCAAACAGAACTTTCAGCCATTTCTGATCGTTTGACTAAGCACCTCTCCAAGGAAATTCAGGAGATTGGTAACCGCATGGACATGCTTGTGACTAAGATGGACAATGTTATCATGGTCTTGTATTCCCAGGAGAAGGAGCTGGAGGGAGTGAGCGCAGATCTTGCACAGGCTCTGGTCAAGATTAGAGATCTGGAGAACTGGGCCCATCATGACCTGCCTGAGTCAATAGTGGACATGACCTCCAAAGTGACTGTGCTTTTCCAGGAATTATCACCTTCTTTACCTCTGGAAAGGTTGGAGTTTGATTGTATCCATAGAGCGCTGACACAGAAATGTCCATATGGACCTCCTAGTACTACAGAACGAAGGACGCTCTCATGTCAGCAGCATGTAATCGTAAGGACCTCCAACTTCAGGGGCATTCAAATCAGATTTTTGAAGATCTGTCTTCTAGCACACTGCAGAAACGCAGTGTGGACTTGAAACCCTTTTTGAAGTGCCTTCGTGCCAATGACATTCCTTACAGGTGGGGTTTCCCCTTCAAATTGCACTTCACCTTTAAGGGTCAAGTCTATGCCATCTCTACCCCTTCCGAGGCCTGCAAGCTGTTGAGAAACCTGGAGTTACTTCCGCCCTCCTCTCAAGACAGGTCGTCCTCCACCTCCAGCCAAAGGTCTGCTAGATTGTCTGCACTGTGGGAACAAATTGACGAAATTGAGATCTCATCGCAGGAAGATCCAGGCTTCCTTCTAGGTCCAGTGACCTTACCTGATCAGTGAATCTGCCTAAGTTAACGTACGCATGTGTTAATCTTCACTCCACACCTTGGCCCTAGGTGTCTGTAACCAGCAAGCTTCGTATGGATGCATGTTTTCTTTCTACTGCCTTAACCCACCCCTTACTCTACCCTCCCCCTTTTTTTTTCTTCAGACACCAGTCTTGAATGCCAAGTTGGAACCTCAAAGACCACGTGGTCTCTTCATGCACATTCCAGTGTTTGTTTGTCGTGGATCTCCTTATGTCTTCAGTGAATGGGTTCCATATGTAAGGTTGAATAACTTTTATTTCATGGGTCCCCCTGGGTTCAGTACCCTACTATATTACCTCTACACTCCTGACACTTACTGGGGGGTTGCTCAGTCCATTTGATGTGTGTTTTCCTATTACTCTCACCCCCATGGCTCCTTTAGTCGTATAGATCACCGTCTCTGCTCTTCAACAGCAAGTGCCATTTTTTCATCCGATCAAAATTAAATCAGTCCCTTGGTTGGACCATTCGCCTTTACTGATTGCCTTAGCACTTTGCATCCCTAAACCATCTCCTGGCATATGGCATATTAACTATTCACTTCTGTCTACTGAGGGAACCTTTGCTCATATTGTGAACCAGTGTGCTGCGCTTGGTATTGTGATACGTGCTATATTTATACCACAAACGGAACCAATATAAGTGATCAAATCCTACTTGCAACTAAATGCAATCCAAAGGTGCATATGTGCATGAACGTTAATAAATACACGTGTCATATAAATATGGTGAAGGTACGAATATAAAACTGATAGGTTAAATATGATAAGTTAAATAAGTTAATAAATAATGCATATGTGTGCCATATAGTGAAAATACAATGTGGATACTAAATGGTTGAATTATAAACCAGGTAAATTGATCAGTCTGGCAATCGGCAACAATAAATAAAAAGGACAATAATTTGAAGGAAGACTGATGTATAACCAATCTAACAAATCTAAAACCACATCTAATAGTATAAAGTGAATAAATATAGGTGGATAAATATAAAATTGTATAAGCGAGGGTTGTAACACCAATAGTCTATTTTCTACCGAATGTTATTAGAAATCCAGTGTCTTTTGTTTATACTTCCATTGATGCGTCCGCAAAATAGAAAAAGGAAACCTTCTCTGTAAGTTTCTCTGTCCTCTCCTGCCGTCAGGCTACACTTCCTCTCATCGGCGATAATTAAACAACCTCCAAGGCTGGAGAACACTCCGGAGGGATCAACCAGAAAGCCGAGGGGGAGACCGACCGAAGGAGAGAAGACAGGATTTAAGTGCAGATGTAAAATGTTTTATTTATCGAGTAGTTTAAAAATGATTGCACTTACAGACTTCCATAGGTACAACAGCATAAGCAACTTATAGCTAGCCTCTTTCCAGGGTGTCAGCGGGGAAACGGCACACTCCTTTTACGCGTTTCGTCGTAGAGACTTTCTCAAAAAGGCTCATATTGATCTCAAAGCTAGGGAGTTCTTTTCTGTTAATGAGGGTTCAGTGTCTTCCTCAGTCACCCTTTGGGATGTGCATAAGGTGACCATGAGTGGTCATTTGATATAATTAGCTTTCAGATGCAAGAGGGAATGTTCCCAGAGGATCCAGTAGCTCTATGATCTGCTGGAATCTCTTGACTGCTCTATTAAGGAGACCTTGGCTTGTCTCAACTCTAACAAGACGACTGAATTGAATTCGCTCCTGGGCAATGCTATGGAAAAATCACTCTGTTGGTCTAAACAGAAACTCTATGCAGGTCAGAATAAACCAGGCTCTATGTTGGATCGGAAGCTTAATTCTCCACCCTTGTATTGGACTCCTATCTGACTCCGTCAGCACTCCCCCATAAAATTGACACTTACCGACTTGCATATTTCCATCCCTAATCCGATGCCCCTTCTTGACGCCTTTTCCACCCTCACCGGCTTTCCTAAGTGCGATTGGCCTTCCTAACATTTCTCATTATTATTGGGCTTCTGAACTTCTCCCTCTTACCTCATTACATATTTCCCATGATGCCCCCTCTTTGGACCTTTCTGGAATTGCTTGATAGCTCTCCCGTGGTCCCCTGTGTATTGCCTTGGCTACCGCCCTGACTTAGACCAGCGCAGTTGAACCCATCCTAAAACACAACCTTTGCATTTGGGACTCTATTAAACACTCATATTCCTTGATATCACCTCATACCCCATTGCTACCCATCACCTCTCAGCCTCCCTTTCCCCATGTTTTCAAGAGCCCCGGAGGGTTTGCCTGGTGGACTGGGGTTGCATATAGTTTGGTGCATCACTTTCCTTCCTCCTCTTCCTTTATTACTTGGATGTTTCCTCATGAGCACAGAAGCATGCCCCGTTTGGAATTATTTCGCTTTATGCAATAAAACATTGCATCTCATCCCTTTTACATGATTGGTTGTTTACTTCTTCTTTGACCATGTTTGAGCATGTTTGTCTGTCTGGGGGAGGCCCCAGGCTGATATCTGCCTTGTATTCTCACATGAATAAACTTTCCCATGTTTCTGGGCATAACTATGTGAAGAAGTGGGAATTGGACCTGCACGCCTCCAGGACAGCAGAGGAATTGAGGAGAATCTGGTCTAACTTGTCTAAATGTTCTGTAAATGTTACCAATTCGGAAGTGGCTTACAAAGTCCTGATGAGGTGGTATATGGTCTCTGGACCTTGAACATGATACTATTCATGTTTTGTAATAGATGCGTGGGGGGTGCCCTTGGGCGGGCTGCTTGTCTGACTCCCCCAGAGAGACTCATTTGTATTGATGAGATGTTCCATTACTTTGCCACCGAACTTTTGCCTTCCTTTTATTATTATTTTTTCTTCTTTACTAAATGATGATATCATAATTTACTTTCTTGAATTTGCCCTGTTGGCATTTTTACTTTTTTAATATATTTTTTATTGAGGAGGTACATTAGTTTGATATCTAGGGTCATCCTGTACAGTTTTCAGTGGCATTAATGAGCCATTTTACTACCCCTGTATCATAAGCTTATGATAAATAATATATATTTCATTTTAGAAGCTATGCATTATATAGCCTTATGAGTCTTTGTTATACAGGTATTTTTTATGCTTTCATGTTATATCCTTGTCTCTACAATAAGCAATATGCATCCTTGAGTGATTCAACAATGTTTTGCTCTTTATATTCTTTTCTGATTGCACATAGTATTCTATATGTGGATTGTGTTACCAATATCCTTATCTGATCTTTGTTCTTTGTATGTTGTTATCTAAAAAAAGTTAATAAAAATATTGAAAAATAAATAAAGAGCACCCTAGGTGTCTACCTTCCAAAAGGGCTGAATTTAGAGTTTTTTGTATTTTCCTGTTCTTATTTGATATATTTTATAACAGAAAGTAAGGGAAGTAGTTTTTTTCAAAATGCTTGGCTTTTTTTCCCTTTTTATAGAAACAAATATAAAAACAGCAGTTGTTAAATGCCAGCAAAGGAAAGCTCTGTCTCAAAAAATGATATTACATTTTTTTTGGGTACAGCGCTGCATGACTGGGTAATAGTCAGCCAAACAATCAGAGTTTTGAAAAATGAAAATTAGCCTTGTAAAGAAGGGATATTACAGGCTGGTACTCAAGCAGTTAAATAACTTGTCAGATTGATTTTTCAAAGTAAAGAGATAGTAAATATTCCTCCAACTGTTGCCCAGTTACTCCCTGTACCATATTTTAGCACTCTTCTGAGAAATGTTAATGGCCATGATTACAGTCTGTGGGTATGCCTGTAAAATATAAACAACATTATTCATTCTTTTAACTATGAATGCTTTTGGCTGTTTTTGGCGCCAAGATTGTCATGCACTGCAATTTATTGGCAAGCGTTAAGAAGAAGAAGAATTATTTTTTTTCTCCATCGGTTTATTGATTTCCCAAATTGTTCACAAACCTAGTAGCCTGAACCATCATTGAAGAGCTGTGAAATCATAGCCACCACTTTACCCTTAGACAGGGCTGCCATCTGATCCCTTTAATTTGTCTAAGTGATATAGGTGACATTGTTAGATGCAAATATTGCTTGATTTGCCTTTACGTAGCCCCTGTGCAGATCCTATTTTTCAGTAACACAAAGACACAAAGCTTTGTCCAAAGGGTGGATATCACACTTTGAATAGAATTCATATAGGATCTCATTGTTATAGGATCAGCTAAGCACTGCTCTTCGTTTTGCCTGGAAAAAGCAATGAATATCATTGTGCAACCTAGACTATCTATGGTAAACATTACTGCATTATACCTTTAAGCACTGTAGAGCAGGACAAAAAAAGATATTTTATATTTTCGGTTTTTGTATTTTAAGCAGACATTCGTATTACAATGAATACTGCTTGGAAGAGCTGAGATCTAAGCTTTATTCATCTACATAGTGTCAGAAACTGTAATTTCCATTCCTTTGTACAGCAGCAGGTAGCATGTTGAATACAGGCAGCACCTTCGTGATTCGAGCATTGTATTTTAGTCAACTCTACATCAGAGAGCTGCCTAAGCTCAGCACTGATAACAAAGCACGATCACTTTCAATGTGACAGAGAGCAATGACATATCAACAGTGGAACTTAAACGAAAAGCTGCGTTTACTTTAACCAGGTTCCATTCAGCTTTACATTTTTTTTAATTAAAACTTGTTTCTGCTCTAGAAATCGTTTGCAATCATCTTTTATGGTGCTAAGCTGCAGTCCTGTACAGCCAAGGAAAAAAAACTGTCGAGCCTGTGGGGATGTTATATCATAGTGACAGCAATAGACAGTTTTTTGTTAGTAAGAGATTAGGTTTTTGGAATTTGGACAAAGTAAATAGGCAATTTAAAAAAAAATATATATGTGTGACAACAATTTATACAATACTATATGCTATTGTATAAAATGTTTAAATCTCTTGTAACTAAATGTATACTGAAGATAAGTGGTTAGCACTCTTGTCTTTCAGTAATGAATACTGGGATCCAGTTGTAGAAGGAACACTATTTAACAGAGTTTGTTTGCATTTTTTAAGTTAGCTTTGGTTTCCTCTCCAAAACAGGGTAAAACAGAATGGTAGGTTAAAAGGCAATTGGAAACATTGCCCTGGTGTGTGTGTTTAAAATGGTTAGATTACAAATTCCATCCACAACAGGTACTTATCTGAAAGGTTCTATGCACTTTGGTTCCATATAACTTTACCAAGTCTAAAGAAGAACTCTGACATGAACAAAAACTGTATCTAACCATTCAGACCCAGAAACCTCAGTGCAACTTTCTGACAATTAGGAAAACTCTGTGACAGCTGGCTGTTGGGAAGAATCCATGTCTGTTGCTGTATATAAAGATGGTGATGACGAGTGATATACTCCCTGTACAGTGTAATCTGCAGCAATGTGTCCTCTGTGTCTGCAAGCAGGTGGGCTGGTTGCCTGTGGGGGCTCTCGGGCGGGCTGTGCGACACTCAGGGCTGTCTGAGCTATGGTGTCTCACCAGAGGTCCGCAGGCAGGCAGCACGGTGTCAGGGAGCTGGAGAAGGAGGAGAAGGAGCACTCACAGATGCGGCTGCCCAGGTCCCTGGCAAGCACGATCTTGGGAGGCTGCATCTGCCTGAAACCCAGATCATCCTCTGAGCTGTGGGCCCAGGCTGCCCGCAGCTCAGAGGAAGATTTGTTTTCAGACCGATGCGGCTGCCCGAGATCGTGCTTGCTGAGGACCTCGGCAGCCACATATGTAAGAAAAGTGTTGGCACTGAGTGCTTTGTGTCTGGGTGCCCGCTGGCTGGAAACCTGGACACAAGACTCCAAAACCGGACTGTCCGGGTAAAAATCAGTCCGTTTCTTCCCCCCTCCAGCATCAGTCAGTGTCTCTCTCTCTCTTCCCCCCCACCATCGGTCAGTGTCTTTCTCTCCCCCCAGCCCCCCAAGTGTCGGTTGGGGTGTCTCTCCTTCTCCCCCCAGCGTCGGTCGGCGTGTGTATCTCTCCCCTCCTCCTCCCCACTCTCAGTCAGTCTCTCTTAGGCTAAAATTCACACATAGCGTTTGTGGCAGAACGTGCGGGACGAAAACGCTAATATTTTAAAATCCGCATGAATGCCGCTCGTTTGCGGCTATTAAATAGCCGCGAACGTGCGGAATCCGCCGGATTATCGTACCTGGACTATTTCTAGGGCCACGCGGTTTCATACCGCGTGGACCCCACAATGGTCTGAACAATGCACATTGAAGTGGATTATTGAATTCTCTGTTTAGTGCGGCTCCACGAGTATCCGTACAGCCGAATATGCACAGCAGTTCAGGTGTGAATGGAGCCTTACACTCTCCTCTTCCTCTCCTCTCCCCTCAGCCTCGGTCTGTCTGTATCTCTCACTGTTCCCCACCTCCACCTCCTCAGCGAGAGGAGGTAGGGAGGGAAAGAGTGAGAGAGACGGCTGATGATCCATATTAGTAGTGCTGTTCAAGATGTACCCTCACTGAGAAGAGAGAGGGTGGGGGATGGAGAGAGATAGACTGACCGTCGCTGAGAGGCTCTTAGCATTGGTCGGTCTGTTTCACATCACTCTCCCTCCCTGTTGGTCGGTTTATCTCACTCACTAATCCCCGGGGCCTCTGTCTGCAGGAAAACTCTTACCTTTCCCCTCCAGGCAGTAGATGAGCTCCTCTCTAGTCTTGATCTTCAGCGCTACTGCCCGAGAAATAAAGATCCACCCCCTGAAAACCTTCCTGCACTCACTTTCTGAGGAAGATACCAAAAGCGTGAGGGGGTGGGGGGCCGGGACCTGGCAAAATCAACTCTACATATTATTCTGTAATAAAAAATTATAGCTTGGAGCCCCCCGGCCGCTTGGGCCCCTTACACCAGTAATGGCCATACCCCCCTGATACTGGCCCTGTATAGGAGGCTGTGTCTAACAGCAGAAGCCCATGAGGTTGCTAGATGTATAGGCTGGGAGGTAGAACAAACACGTTTGGATGTGCTCATTACTACATCTGACCTATACAAATGCTTAGTTGTGACCGTCTTCCAACAGAGCAAAACAATAAAAGTCTGGAAGCCCAAAATCAAGGCTGATAGAAAAAGATAGATAGATAGATAGATAGATAGATAGATAGATAGATAGATAGATAGATAGATATGCTGCAAAGTACAATGGATAAAACATACCTTATATTTAATGCATGTCACTTGTACATGTGAAAATCAGCATATGTATTATGATATGATACATCACACCAATACTAAATTCACATTTCCTATTGAGTCTTCTCTTGGAAAGATATGGTAGAGTTACACACTCAAGCAGGATTTTATGGCTGATTTTATACATTTATTTTATACATTTATACATACATTTTCAACCTGTGGGCTGAACAAAAAAAATATAACAGATGCTAAACAGCGTGGGTGAATGAATCTCCCACTGTGTCCTTTCTATTCTGACAGTGGCAGGGGTGCCACTTTCAGAATACCTAAACAATGATGGCAGTTGAATGTTTACCTTCACTATTTGCCCCACAAATTTTACATCCAGCAACTTCAAATTTCTGGTTTAAGGATGCCAGACAGTAGGGGAGCAACAGGGCCACCTACTGAACGCATTTCAGGCAGTTCATCAAGAACCAGCCAGAATTCGTACATTGCATGGCCGGCTTAAGACATCTCTTGGAATTTCACCTTACCTCCAGCTATATGGATAGGATGAAATGGAAAATCTCCAACAGGAAACTCAGCTGTTGGGGGTTTAAGTTTCCCCCCACTCACTAGAAAATCAGTATTTATATTGCTGTCTGTGTGATTTCTCCCTCACTTCCAGTCCCAGTGATAATCAGGAAGTGCCACAAATGCAAATAAATAAAAATATAAAAGTTTTTATATGCAAATATAAAAACTGACATGGGTTTGAATCCTAGCACACACCGCCTAAAGCTAACAATAGGTTTGTTTGGAGAGACACTTGTAACAGTATGTATTTCTTATATTGTTG
>NW_017306556.1:841137-876332 GCF_000935625.1 Nanorana parkeri
AAATGTTAAAAATTATACTGTATGGAATCATTTTAATGCTTTCCATAAGTGTTTGCAATTGGAAAATGCTTAGCGGTAAATATAATGGGTGGACCTGTTATTCTATATTACATTTCTACAGCTGCTGTTTTCACTGCTTACTAAGAAAATAATCTCTCTCCAAATAAGCAGTTTTAACATGATCTGGTTACATGGAACTGTACCGTCACATCAGCAGTGACATGAGCAATGCTTACAGTTGGTTTACTGAATCTATCTTCATAGGATTTACACTAATTAGCATTAGTTACATAAAATAAATCACCTTCATCTTTAAGGTAAAATTCCTACTTGTGAGTGGTTGCAGTTTGTTATTTAATAATGCATAATCTATGGTGCACAGTGCTGCACTGCAGATGGAAAAATGCTGGGACCTTGATTTGTAATTTAAACTTGAGAAGACTAATGGAAGATTTAAATATTTTCATTGGCTTCTAAATGACCCATGATGTCCATCTAAAGTAATGAGCTAAAACATTTAAATTGCTTAGTGGCTTTGATAAAGTACAACATATCAATGGCACAACATAAAAAAACCTTGAGCAGTTAATAGGGAAATGAGAAAATAAAAGAACAAGAAAACTCCATGTCTAACTTTTTCAGTAAATGTTCCTGAATTACATATTTAAAAAAAAGTATAAACCCAAAACATTATATAATGAAATATGCTATGGGAGTGAACATTTTTTTTTTGTTTTTGGTGTGGAGGGGTAAAACCTCTGCTAATTTTGTATTGCTCAAGGGCCAGATGGGTAAAGAAGAAAGTGCCAGAAACAGAATGTGTAAAAACCAAATTTATTTTATTTAGAATCTTGTATCCTAAAAAGCCAACATATTTTAGAGGTTCAAATGGTTCCCCTACAAATAACAAAAATCTTGTCATCAATATTCAATATTGATCAGTGTGCAATGCCAAATTAGAGTGTAAAATACCAAATGAGAACATGTTGTGCAATTATATTCTAAAACTTTTAAGCAATACACAATGCAGTGTTAATGAAGAACTCTGGTCAAAATTATCTTAATGAAGAACTCTGGTCAAAATTATCCTTAACCCTTGCAGTGGGGCTACCCCCACACTCCAATAGTTAAGTAATCATTTTCATCTAGGGGTGAAAATAGAAAAGTTATACTCACCTGATTCTTGCAGCCAGCTGGCTGTTAGACTGGTCCCTGGATCTCTTCCTCTGCTCCAGTATTGGAATGTCCCTCGGCATCCTTACATCCTATAGACTGTATCACAGGATACACTGTATCACTGTATATTCTATACACAGACTCACAGGACCTTACACCGCTGCAGGGGAGAGGCAGAGGGCGCCAGGACCAGTCTAACAACAAGCTGGTTGCAAAGGTTCAGGTAAGCATAAGATAAGCGTGTATTTTGTGTTTACCGTTTTTGGCTGCCTGCATTCTTCACCAGTTGTGATGTTGGGGAGCTCACAGAGCACTCACACAGAGGGTTTTGAATAAACAAAAGCTTTTATTTTCCTCTTGCAGGGCAGCCAAAAATGGTAAACACAAAATACACGCTTAGCTTCAGCGAACTCAAAGTAACAGTCCAAATCTTCGGCACAGATAACAAAACATAAAGATGTCTCACCGACTTGTTGGAAAAAGGCCCAAACCTGGGGGAATCCCTTCCTAGGAATATAAGTCCTGTCAGCACAGCAATACAGCCCTACAGCAGGTCTCTCTCACAGCCACAGCTGATCAGTTCCTCCTCAACTCCCACACTCCTCTCTGCGAGTTGAAGACCTTTAAACCCCTTCCTGGGGCAGGAAGGTTAACCCTGTGGTGGCCCTTAAAGGGACCACCACCCAAGCAGTGGAGATATATATCTCCCATCCAGGACCCAGCCTTGCCGTCCTCTACAATATATATATAAAGCAGTAGGGGCATCACCAAGTTTAAAAATTTAAACTGTAACACTTTTTTCCCTATTGTGTTTCTTTTTTTTCTGGCCAGCTCTGAGCATTTGTGACTAAATCAGCAAATGAACCATAGGGGGAACATAGAGTTTTGAGATGAGTCTGAAAACACACGGTGGTTCAAGAAACATTAAGTCATTAATCCTTTGTCTTGTTTGGAGATCTATTCAATAAAAAAGTATTCCTGTATACAAAGCAGACCTCATGTTGTGCCTAATGGCCCATTATAGAAGTAGTTTAGTCTAAAATAATTGCATATTACAAGGGGTGTAACCTGTACAAAAGGATTTTTATCCTATCTGCTGCAGAGACAAAATAGTTAACAGTACATAACATATAGTATAAATATATTTTCCCCATAAAAACAGTTTATTAAAGACATTTAATTTATTTTCCACAGCTCATAATGCATTATTAGCATTTTCTATTTGCAGTAATATTCTATCACATAATCATAATTCTCTGCCCAGAAAGCTGAACTCCAAGCAGACATATAAATACCAATTAATTCAGTTATGTAGGTGTGCATTCATTAAAAAAAAAGCCATATATGCATTTTTAAAGTGGACCTGAATTTAACAGTGAAGCTATGTTATAGAAAACATCCATAAACATTAATGGTGTCTAAGTTCAGTACCCTGAAATATGTAGCTTTTTTCTTAAATCCCTCCTGAAAAATAGCAGTACAGTCCCTTGACATGTTAGTGTGCCTCGGCACTCCACTGCCTACAGCTTTATAGTTCTATATCTACTGTGTGAGAGGCATGGTTTTCTGTGACTGCTAGTCTCAGGAAATTTTGAGTGAGATTTGAAACTACAATGCTGCTCAGTTTTCCTTGCTGAAGAGGAAGCTTTGTCTTAGGACATGGACTGCATGCACCCCCGGGCTCCTAATTCTATCATTCTGTGGATCTGTACTTTGTGAACATCTCCTGCTCCTTGATCATTAACACACCAGTTATCAGATCACCAGTTAGGAGGCAGTTCTGACATAAAAAAGCAAAGCTCTGCTCTGCTACCAAGATGATTGTCTCCATACAGAGACACGTTGCAGTATAAGTCATTGAAAGTCAATATTGGGGAAAAGATCAGCTGAAGGGAGCCTATAGGCAATACTGGCGACTGATCATTTGCTCTCTGCTTGCCATTTTTGCATGAAGCTTCCACAGTTCAAGCCCCCTTTCAGTAAGATAGCAAATATAAAATAGTTAATGGGGTTGATTTACTAAATAGGCTGTTCACTTTGCAAGGGAATTTGCACTTTGCAGGGGAAGTTTACCATAGCTTCATGAATGGGGAGAAATTCAACTTTGCAAAGAATACCCAATCATGTGCAAGGAAAATGTAAAAGAAAACATTTTTTGAGTGCACATGATTGGATGATGGAAGTCAGCAGAGCTTTGCCTCATTTACTATTCTTCCCCTGCAGAGTGCAAATTCCCTTGCAAAGTTAACAGCTTATTTGCCATTTGAATAATCAACCCCAATGACTCATAACTGTGCTGCTGCTGCTTTATTGTCCAGTCCAATAAAGGGGGGTGTTTTCAAGACCAAGCTGGGCTACTGCTGCTGTATAAACTGTGTGATCTTTCAGAAGTTTTAGGATTACAAGTCTGATTACTCAGAATTACAGATCCATTTGGCAGATAAAAAAGGTCTTCATTTATGTAACTCACCTGCGTTTTTACATTCTTATTTGTATTTTAAGTTTAAAAATGGTTTAATATTTTACCCAAAAGGTAAAGATTCACTAAAAGGCAGGACAATTTTACATTAATATGGCATGACACCCTGTGGGTCATTTAGATTTATGGACTTGATAAATCTGTCAGTTTCCACAAATCTGGTTTAATTTTTGACTGTCATACACCCTATAGACCTCATCTGTAAATGTATTTCTCAGTATAGTCCCCAAAACAGACAAAAAATTAATTACCACTGAAATATACTGTATGTACACTTGGCCTTGCAAATATGTTGGCTTTGAAATGTCATAGGACACATTTTAGATCCAGTCTTATGCAGTTAGAAACTCACTGCTGACAACAAACTAGTGGCAGGTGTGTTTTTCTGCAGACAGCTGCTTTTCTGACATGGATAACTTATTTTCATATTAGTCATGCAACATTTGAACCCTTTTTGTAAACAGAATTTAGTTGAATACATTATTTAAGAAATAGCTAAATCCCAGTTATAGAAAGTGAAGCCAAGAAAGTGAAAATATAAGGTTTATAGCTTAGAAAAGAAAAGCCCTTTTTTAAAAGGAATTTTACATTTCAATTTTGCTCCTCTTTTGATGCCCCAGCTCAACACTTACATCACAGATAGGCCACTTTAAGCACAGTGTTATTTTGGCTGCAATGTCATATAAATAGCATAACATTGTAGGGCAATGATTTCTTGGACAGCTACTTAGTATACTTCAAAGCAAAGGCACACTTTGTTAATGAATTAAACAAAGTAATCTATATCAGTAAAAAATGCAATATAATGCATAGTAGCATTTAACATGCAAATATAACATGAAATAAATATTTTGTTAGCAGCTTTCACCTATCAGAAACAAATATTGATTCATTGCTATGTCATATAGCAGGTCATTGAGCTTTTGATTATGTTTATTTAAATACCATGCAATTAAAAAAAATATCTGATGAGTATATCCAATATATAATATATGTATAGCTATTTCTATCAAAACACCTTTTAGAAACAAAAATCCAAAATGCTTTATAAAGTCCAACTTTGTGTCAATGGAAAAGATTTGAGCTCATCCTAATATTAATTTGCTCATCATGTGAACAGACCAGCTGCTCAAACTTAGAAAAGGTATTATACCAACCCTCAAACTGAGGGTTCTTGCTCTTTTAGTGATACTGTGTACACTTACCTATGGAGTGTTTCCTATACTTTAAAGTGCACCATTGCTCAAACTATGGATGTTTAAGTCTTTACATATTTTTAACAAGTAGGAATAAAGCTTCAAAACAAGCCTTCACTGACCTCTCTAACTATAGGTACTGTCCTCTCTAACATCAGGTACTGTGAATTCATACTCAAAGATTCTCAAAGATCACAACAAAAACTCCTGGTTTCTAACAGGTGAGAAATAGACATGTAACCGCGCAAAAAAAATTGTTTACTTTCGGATTGATCCAAATTTAAATTTCCTTTTTTGGATTTGCGATCCGCAATTCGATTCAGTTAGTTATTTGAATTTCGTATCCAACCGAATTTTTGTTTCGGAGCGATCCTAATTTTCGGTTCAGATCTATTTGGATGTGGTACTTGAATTATAATGAACTTAATTATTTTAGGGGTTCTTTTTGGTCATTTTAGTTCTGTCACGATCTGCTGTCCTACTGCTCTTATCGACTCTCTCGACTCCACAACAGGAAGTCACATGACCGTACCTGTATTGGAACCCCAACAGCCAAAAAAATTTGATTGGATAGAGAACAGTCACATGTCTGATTTAGTCTCATTTGAATTAAATTTGTACAGATCCAATTTTTTGCTAAATGTACATTCGGATTTGTTAGTATTCGCATCTGAATGTCCGAATGTAACGAAATTCGTAGAAATATTAATGTGGAATGAAATGAAACATGTCTGGTAAGAAATGCCTACAGTGGCGGGCATTTCAAACAAACAAGCTAAATCATGGCGGGCTGACATGATTTAGCTTGTTTGTCTACCTGAAGGCTTGTCTTGGGGCCCGTTCACACTAGCCTGCCCACTAACATGCTCAGTTTTAGGGGATGGACTAGTATGTTCTGACAGGTCTGGTGGACTTACAGTATGTTGCACCGTCTAAGTGCATCACACTGTATGCTCCATTAAAGTACCCACACAGCAGCACAATGTACTGTGGTGCGGTAACCTGCAGTGTGGCCCAGTGCCCAGTGGCGTGACTAGTGACCTCAGGGCCCCGATGCAAGAATCCATCCCCCCCAAGATGAAACACATTAGATTTTTTTTTTTTCAAACAAAATTTAGACAAGGGAAAACAAAAACAAAAAACACTCTCCTCTTTCATGCCCCCAGCTCCCCATTATCTCCCCCTTCATGTCTCCAGCTTTCCGCTCCCGGACCCCATGTCACCTTCCTTCATACTTCCAGCTACCTGTCTCGGTCTCCCCCTTCGTGTCCGCAGCAGCTCTATTCAGCACTGGGCAGCAGTTCTGTGTGATGAGGGGGCGGGGATTAAACCACTCCCACTCATTGGCTGCTGCCTGGCTGGATGATACTTCACGCTGCGCCCGGAACAAGGTGAGGGGAGCAGTGTGAAGCATGTAGGGCCCAGGACAGGAGGAAGAGGTCCCGGGACTGACATTAGCGGTTACCGGGATAATAAATATCCTGGTAATCAGCATGCACCAGAGGCCCCTTCCTCCTGTCCTGGGCCCCCTCCAAGTGGCGGAACTCCAGGGCCCGGTCGCGGCCGCGACCTCTGCGACCCTGGTAGTTCCGCGCCACTGCCAGTGCCCTGTGAAAAAGAGCAGTATGTGTGCGGATCACACCTGCACCATGGTGTGAAATCTGAAGCAGCTGTGCATGGCATCCAATCAGCTTCTAGCTTTTTTATATTTAAGCCTAAGTGAGCCAGTTGAGGATAAAAGCTGATTGGTTACTATGCACAGCTGCTCAAGATTCTCTCTGCTCCAGTTTTAGTAACCCCCCTCATAGTGTGAACAAAGCTTTAAATTGCTTTTGCTGCTGTTGCAAAATATGTAAATACATTAGTGAGCAAAGTTCACTTTAGACCATTTTCCTAAATTCTAAGAAAACTCTCTGACAATCCTCTATGTTGAAAAGTATTTTTTAATCTAAATCAAATACACAGTTAATTTCTGCCAACCATTCCACCTTGGACGGGGGAGACTCATCCGTCCATTTAAGTACAAGAACCCGACGTTCCACAAATAGTGCTCTTTCTACAGCCAGCACCTTATAATGTTGCCATTCCAATTGATCAAAAACCTTGAAAATACATACAAGGGGGAAAATGGATTCCGGTCCTAAAAGTCCCATTTATACAACTTACTATTGAATCCCAATAGCTTACTAATTTCGGACAGCGCCACAGCAAGTGTATCAATGAGCCTGGCTCCACCCCGTATTTAGAACACTTTGAATCAGATCTGATACCAATCTTAAAAAGAAATTCAGTTTGGTGGAAGATATTCAGTCGAATCAATCTATGAGTAGCAGATAGAGATGTCCTTTGAACTGACCTTTTAATTGCGTCCCTTAGCTCATCTTCTAATCTCACTATATCTAATTCCCTGCCATGTCTACAGTTTAGAGGAAATTGCTGTAGAAATGTATTTAACAGTAAGCCACATATGTTTGAAATTAGGGCCTTTGTAGAATTTGCTTGAAATAGTTTATCCATTAACTCCAGCGAGTCAACCTGAACAGTAGTAATACTAGGATGAGCTGATAGCGCATGTCTTAACTGTAAATATTGATAAAACTGTGTATTATTAAGGGAAAACTCATGTTGCAACTGCTGAAAGGAACATAAGAAACCCTGTTCATAAGTTTGTGCCAGAGTCCATATGCCGGCCTTTTTCCATTTAGCAAACCCTGAAAGTTTAAATGCCTCTGGAAGTAATTTATTATAAGCTCACCCTACTTTACCTATTAACCGTATAGTTGGTCCAGATACCAAGACCTCTGCATATTGAGTGTTGTCTAAGGCGTATAGGGGATCATACCCGCTAAATTGGTACTTAATAATATAATAAACCTGGAGATGCTCTTTTGGCTGCTCCCATCCCACTACATGCTGTAACTGCATTGCCAGAAAATACAACCATAAATTGGGTTTTGCCAGTCCATCCTTCTCTTTTGAATATTGTAAAGTTTCTAGTATAATTTGTGGTGTCTTACTTTTCCAAATACATTCTCTGAATATTGAATTTAATCTTAAAAAGAATCGATTGGGTACCCAGCAAGGAGAGTTTTGGAGAAGATATAGCAGTTAAGGTAATGTGGAAGTGTTGTATAATACATCATTTCCGCAAAAAAGGAAAAAAAAATTTAAGTTCCCCAAAATTTAAAGTTACACATAAAAAAGAATAAAAAACATTTTTTTTTTAATGTCCCCACCCATACATACACGCATGCAAACATGCGTTGGGGGCGTATATGTGCAAAAAAGACGATTGCGCCCATTACGCCGCACATGTTACATATCGCCGCGAACGTCGGAGTGAGAGCAATAAGTCTAGGGCCATCAATCACTGAAAATACTAAACTGATGAGCGGTAAAAGCTTTTAAAGCGTCGCCTATGGCCAATTTTGGGTATGGTAGTTTTCTGCGATTTTGTGGGTGAGCGCAATTTAAAAGCTTGACATGTTTGGTGTCTATTTACCCGACGTGACCCAATCTTTCATATTTTACCAAAAAAACTGGGTAATAATAAATGTTTCCTAACATAATGTAAAAAAAGTTTTTCCTAATTATAGTAAAAAATAAAAACCCCAGTGGTGTTTAAATACCGCCAAAAGAAAGTACTATCTGTCCCCAAAAAATGGTATAAAATTAATTTCTGCACAGCGTTGCATGACGGAATAAACGTCAGTCAAAGTACCGCAGCACTGAATACTGAAAAATGGCCTGGCAAGGAAGGGGGTCTAAACACCTGGTCTTGAAGTGGTTAATAGAGGTAGTCTATTCCATACCTGCATTTGTGATTTAAGCTTATTCAAAACAGGAAATAAATGAATCTCTAAATAATCTAAAGGGTTAGATGTAATTTGTGTACCCAGATATAGAAACGAACTAACCATTGGGATATGTGTAGCTTCACGCGGTATAGAGATTTGTATGGGATCAAGGAGATAAGATTTATTCCAGTTGAATTTTAATCCTAAATAACAACTAAATTCCGATATGAGTGACATTGTGGTAACAATGAGGTTTGTGTATCAAGAAGAAATAATAGCGTATCATCCACATAGAGTGATAATTTCTCTTCTATCAGGCTCCGTTTAAATCCCTTAATATTCAGAGATGAGCGAATTAAAACCGTCAAGGGTTCAACAGCTAATGCAAACAGCAGGGGAGATAATGGACACCCTTGTCTTGTGCCTCTCTGTAACAAAAAGAGGTCTGAAAGTAGTGAATTCACCCTAATTCTAGATGTCGGCCTGGCATAAAGCACTTGCATCCCCCTCAAAAAGTTAGGACCAAAACCAAAAGAATTAAGAACTTCCCACAATAAACGCCATTCTAGGCTGTCAAAGGCTTTTGCTATATCAAGTGATAAAAGGGCTCTACCTCCAGGATCATCTATAGGAACTTGCAAATTAAGCAATGCTCTGCGAATATTCATGGCGATCGATTTACTAAAGCCCATTTGATCTGGAACTATCAAAGAATGTATTATTTTAGACAGTCTATGTGCCAATACCTTAGCTAAGATTTTGATATCTGCATTCATTAAAAAAATCTGTCTATAAGATTTGCATAGCAAAACATCTTTTCAGTTTCGATTTCAATGCTTAAAGCCTGGAGTGGTTCTTTAGCTACTTTGGATTGCCATCACAACAAAAGTTACAAATCTATCATGGCAAGGACTACAAAAGCATGTTGTGGAATTCAAGGTTAAAGGGGGATTGAAGAACCCCAAATTCACAAAAATTTTAAGAAAAGTGACTTGCGTTCCTTACCTCAAACACCAAACACTAGCGTGGGAGAATACAGTGTTGGCTTCCTTTTTTTGTGTTTTCACACTGTGCGATATATAGCAGCTAAATTACACTAAATATTTTTTTATACAAAAAAAGTGTGCACAGTAGCATTCTTAGCAACACCATTTAAAATAAATCAAAACTATATTTTAGAATTTGCTATTTTTTCTATTACAATGTGCTTCTATAGGCCATTTAATTAAAACAGTCTGTATAGCATTCTTATGAGATATTATTTGGTGACAAATACTTGGTTACAGAATGAAGCCAAATTAAAATCAAATGTTTGTACTGCTGAGTAAATGTAAAGAGCGAATGAAGGGCAGCAGACCATATGTTTTAATCTAAATTTGCCAGGAACCTTTAATACAAACATGTACGGTACAGCTTGCTTGTCACTTCTGTATACCCAAGTCAGAACTCTCAAACATGTTAGATAATGTGCCTTGGATAAACTATGGAAAATACAACTGACCTTTATATTCTTGGGATTTTCCTACTACCTAAAGCACCTCTATGGTCTCATATAGAGTAGCAAGGTACCTTGCAAACTTAAATTTTACCAAACATCTCTTTGTTGTTAGTTTTAATGAGAAAATTAGTGGGTTATGAATACAAAAGAGTACAGCAAATTCAATGACTTTTTTTTTGCTGTCCTGTATTTCCTCATTGCTTACTCAAGATTATTTTTAAGTTTACATTGCTTGAAAATGGTTGTGCATACAGCTCTTCCTCACAATGCAAGGAGTGGATTTACTGAAGGAGCCCACTTATCTCAGTAAAACTTAATTTGAATTTAATAATTTATTTATATGCAAAATAAATTCCTTAAAAAACCTAATCATATATAATTATATGCAAATTATTTACTGTTGAGAAAAAACCTGCACATGACTGAGTGTTGAAAGTGAACACTGAAAAATGTACACCTGCAAATGATCCCTTGTAAGTCTACTGAACAACTGGAAACAATGGGGTTGATTTACTAACCTTTTAAACACACCACGAACGTGTATACACCTCTGTAGTGTGTTCCCTCCCAGCATGATCTATGGGAGGAATCGAAACACCTTTGTAGTGTGTACACACCCAGCAGGTGTGTTGTGCAAAGCCCTGCAATGAATTGCAGGGTAATGTGGTGTAAATTAGCTCTATGTTATGTTGCTTGCGTTGATGAATCCAGGAATGTAAATGCATGAGCTAACCATTTTTGTCTAAACTGTGAAGCAGCATTATATATGCATCATGTGCATGATTTTTCCATATATGGCATTAGTGGAAATATGCTTTTAGAGACTTTTTGGTTGATAAATACGTTTTGCTGTGTGAAAATCACACACACCTGGTGTGTGTGTGTGTTTAGGTTAGTAAATCACCCCCAATGAGTGAAACAGACATGGAAGCTACTGCTAAATTATGGAAGCAGTCCTTTTAAGCATATAGCAATTAAATAAAATGATCCCTCTAGTGGCGAATCACCAAATCTCTATGTATAACAAAAATATACAAAAATATAAAAAAGCAATCATGAACAATTTGACGTTGAAAACACTACACAGCCAATGCACTAGTGTTAGTACATAAGTACTACTTATGTGCAGTTGTTTTCCCAGGTTCTTTTCTGGATTCTGAAAACTTTATGTATGGTCATACACATTATAGTTTTTGTGGGTGTGATAAAAGGTTCAATATGGACTCTTTTGCAAATAATCACAGTGTATCACGTAGCAGCTGGCTTTCAGCAGTGTGCTATTGCAGCTGTCAGATGCACACATTTAAACCCCCTCTGACCTTACATAGATAACTATAGAATTTTTCCTGTGTGGTCAAAGATATGCTGCAAATGTTGTTGCTTCCAAAGGCCTAGTGTTTAATTATGCATACTGCATTTCCTTCAAGTCATTCTACAATCTTTGCTGCATTGGCTAAAAAAATCCCCATAGTTACCATTTTACGTGACCCAGCCTTTATTATCCTTTAGCAGTGTTTGTGAACCTATTGTCCTAATGTATTGAATGGTATTGGCTCCACCTTCTTGGCATCAATGTATGCTAACCAGCATGGCTTTTGTAAACAGACTATCCATGTGTATATTCCATCTTAGATAATTTCCTGTTCACAATTGTTTAATAATGACCTGGCATTACTGACTACCTGTGCTACACAATCTCTTGCATATGAACAACTCAAATGAAAACAATAACTAAACATGAAATTCCCTCTTCCATAATTTTATTTGTACAATATATAGTTTCTGACAATAGTTTAAGCTTTTTTAGGCATTGTCCTTTGCATAAACACAAGGGTCAAGAAGTGAGATCAAATGTGAACAGGAGGAACCCTTAGTGTATAATATTATTATACCACTTGACCCTCTTAAATCTGCTGTATTTAAATTGTATTGTAACTGTAATGTATCTACCCATTTTGTAAAGCACTGCACAAACTATTGGCACTATATAAATCCTGAATAATAATAATGATAATAATTATTATTATTTTTATTTTTAAGCTATGCTTACTAAGGAAAGTTAACAGATGCCAAACATTATACAGGATAGAAGCATAGTGCTTTGAGGCCACATACCACAATTTCAGACAATAACTTATTTTACAACAATTCTTATTTCAGGGAAACCAATACTGAAATTAATAGGGAGGCTGTCATTGCTTACCTCTCCTCCTGAAAATGTTAGCTGTATGGCTTTCATGCTGATCTAATGGCTTCAAAGCTTTCTGAGGCACATATTTGGGCAGGAATTCTGACGTTCCACTCTTACTTTCTAATCTGCATGCTTGTTCCAGGCCAGTTAACTAGAACTTTACTAAAGGCTAAGACAGGCAGCTCATATTCACAGAAAAAGGTCAGCAATTGCAGTCCCTGTATTTCTCTCTTTACAAGTTTCCTTTACAACTTAAGAAATAGGATAGCTTGTAACTCAGGTGATATGTTTATAATTGGTTTAGAGAGCTAATATATATATATTTTAAAGAAGCAAAAATATTTGGAAAACATACAGGATAACTGAACTGTAACATTTACCTTTTCCTTCCCTGTGACTTGAGAGTTGCCATTACAAACCCAGAACAGTATAATCATTGTGATGCTTACATTAGGCATAATTATGTCTGCACTGTACCTGCAGATAAGGACTGAAAACAAGGAAAGCATCTGCTCCATAAATCTTTGTGATTCATGCAACCTGATTCACTATCACAATGACATTCAAACGCCAATTGTGATCATCCATTCACCAGCAGCATAGGAAGTAATAGGTGCATAGAACCACCACTTGAAAAGGACAAGCCATTAGTGAATTTAAAATTGTTCAGAAATATGTCTGTGCATTGATATTACCCCAAAAAGGTATATCTTACCATAACAGATGTGTATTAACCACTTGCATTTGCCATAAAGTAGTGTCTTCACTTCCAGGAGCCATTAATAGTGCATTTTACTACACTGCAATGCACTGGCATATTCACAAACTGCTTTAAAAAGGTGGCCTATATCGCTACAACAGTTGAAAGACTTGATGTCCATTTTTCGACTATCCAAATGGTATCTTGAAGCGAAACTAAAGAATTCCCTAGGCCCTTTGGATGTCCATTGACCCACGGTCCCCTTCATTCGAACATTTTTCCCATCACCTTACAGTGTATATGGTATATAGTAACCCCGATATATCCTATGATTACCTTTATAGTGGTGAGGTTGTCTTCTACCCACTGTACTATTTCTATGGCTCTCTCACTAGAGACGCTACATGGCTGTAGCGCATTTTCAGTGCAATGTTTTTCTTTATCCTTATTTCGATCGGTATTGTATTTCTGTCAGCTTTTCTCAGGTACAGTCTGCATACTGGTACCGGCTCTGTGATACATGCCGATACTTGAACATGTTTGCATTACCTTATACTCAATAAAAACTGGCATGCTAAAAAAAAAGGTGCCCTCTGACTTAGTGTATCTACTGTGAGAATATTTTACGTTTAGTACCCAGGACAAGTAGGGTATCAGCAATTCATCGTAATGTCCAATCTACTTCTCACAGTTGCTTGGGTAGAATTACAGTTAATAGGGGGTGAGGATGTCTTGCCTAAACATATGGAGAGATTGCCTTCTTCTAGTGGTTTGTAATCTCCATTGATTACATAAGTACAGTACAAAAATAATAATGTATGGCTCATGGCACTAAAAATGTATTCAAAAGTTATGGTATTTGGTGGAGATCCCTTCCTTGCTTTCAGTCCTTGCATAGAGTTAGAGTAAAGGTAAATACAGCTTAAATGTAAACACAGCAATGTTTTGGCCATCTCCTCCATGTAGCAAAATACAATCACAGTGGATCACATAGTTTCAATGGCACTTTATCATTCATCCATTCATTATTCCCTCAACTGTATGTCCCATCAACTGTCAACCATAATTCTTGAAAAATATTCGTGCTATATCTTTTCTGGAAAAACCATACATGTATTTGAGTATTATGTTTCTAAACAATACCATTGTTCTAATATGTTTCAAGTCCTTAATGATTGAAAAACCTACATGTGAACCAATTTACATGACAAAAAAGTTGCAGATTTGTTAAGCCAGTCTTGTAATCTAGTCACTCTTGTCTTAAAGGTTAGCATGGTTCTGGACCTCTCTGCAGACTGTTTCAGTTAACCAGTACATCCAGGTCTATGATCTGCCCTAACCTTTGCTTTCTCCTCTAGTAAGCATACCAGTGCAATGCAAAAGAACCATATTTGGCACAGGGTTCTAAAACTCCCTCTCCCATTCTGTGCAGTGGGTTACAAGAAGCTAATGTATAGACAGATCCAGGCACGTGTGCTAATTCTATGTAGAACAAAACTGAAATAAACTGTGTTTTATATGTGCTGAGGTTCAGCATTAAGTCTATTACTTTATGCTTGTATAAAAATTTTATCGTGAAAGCCATGTGTATGCAAATACTGATTACACTATTTCTAAAAAATGATGCAAATAGAAATACTGATGACCAATATTTCTACAAAATGAATTAAATAGTTGCATTAAAAAGTAAATATACCCTGAAGAAAGATTTATTCAGTCCATCATTGTAACTGTGTAATTAATATTATTCTGTTTTATTTATGTTTTCTTTTTATTTACTGACAAAGAATTCTAATGTGAGTACAACGAAAGGAAGTAGAATGCCTTTCAAAACAGCTGTAAGAGTATCAAAGTTAAATTCTGTTTTATTCATAACACTATAATGTATGGTTAAACAATGACAGTGACTAATCTTACCTGGAATTGTAGTTTTAAAGTGCAGTAAAACCCCAGGACCTGTAAATAAAACAAATCCTATTAAATCAGCAGGAAATTAAACAGACACACCACATAAACAAGCCACATGACAGATCAATACTTAAAGTAATTAATAATAATGTACATGTGGTGAATCAATGAAAGCCAACTATTTTAATGGAAAACGCTGGTTAGGATAGATTCATAAAAAGAAAATTGGTTATGATTGTAATAACTACTAAAAATTCTTGGAGTTAATTGTTTTAGAGCAATGTTTAACAGTCTTATTATGTTCTTTTCTCTTTGTCACATTGTCATCATCTTAAATGTACCTGGGAAAGATCATAATAATATTACAATTCCTGGGGACTATCCTACTTCTCACACCCCTACATTGGCAAATATGGAGCAAGATTAGTTTTGCCAGTAAAACTCCTCTGTTTCCCTGGAATGCAAAGTTCCTATTCATAAAGTAACATTACATACACATTGGTTAAGAGCAAAATCTTGTACATACCTACTGCCTGCTGTCCTGCACAGCTTACATGTTCAGCTGAACCGAAGACAGCTGAAGCAAGCCGTACATCGGCTGAAATCAGCCGTACAAGCCTGAGGTGAATAGTCAAACAGCGTTCGGCTCCCTTCACTTCGGCTTGGTTTGTCACTTGGCTGCCTTCGGCAGCTTTGTGAATAACCCTTTAAATGTTATGTAGGTAGGTGAAGGGAGGGGCGGAGATTCTGAGCCAGCACAGAGAGTAACTAAACCCCCTTAGAAGAGGAGAGGGCTATGATGTACAGGGGAGAGGGATGTGCTAGGGAATTGATGCTTCCTTGCATAACCAATTTTTTTTAGAAAATTCAAAGGTGCATTTCAAATTAATGAAAAAGCATTTATTAAAAGAAAAACTTTGCAAGTAAGCAAACTGCTATTTAGGTTGATGACAGGGTCAATTTAATCATCTTAAATAAATATATGATCTGTGTGTCATATCTTTAAGACAAGGAAACAAGCTTCACTGCTTTATAAGCGTGCCCAATTTTGTCCACAGAGGAGCTCAGTCATGCATTATGTGCTGTAAAATGCTTCATATTTTTGTAACAATGAAGTTACTCCAATTTTTGTGAATATTCCAAAATTCAGCACCTATTTTATATTTAAGTGTGTGTGTGTGTATACAGTATATATACATGTACTGGTTAATATGCAGATTAGGTTGTTTTTCGTCAGTTTTGCCAATAATTTGCCTATAAATGAGTCACCGTTGAAAAATGAAGTCTACAGATATTCACTTGATTATTTAACAGACAGGATGGACAATTAAGTGGGAACATTCCAAAAGGCCAGAGGTTCTTCTAAGAGATCTTCTATAAATGCATGTTATAGACTGCACAATTTTTGTCTCATTCTATTGCATTTCCGAAGAACTTGTAATATCACGCTCACTGTTAGTGAATAGCATAAGGCCTAGCATCTTAGGGATATTTTTCTTTTCATATTTTTGCTGTAAGATGAACAGAAAAAAGTACAGGTCATAGGTTTAGACTATATAATTTAACATATAGATTTCCACCCTTGCCCTGACTGCTTTGACTTGACAATCAATATAAGTAATGAAAAGAACAGTCATGTGTTTTCCCATTGTTCCTTTTAATCACTGTCAGTAAAATGCCATGCCTAGGTAATTTGATGTCCCTCAAGGAATAAGTCATTAGTCTGTTTGTATGGTTTTTAAAACCCAGAACAGGAATGTAGAAAAGATTGTTAAAGTGGGTTCAAAGGCTAACAGCCATTCAGGAAATCATTAGAATTCTTTTTTTATTTTCAGTAGAAAGACTGGAAATTGGTTTACTTGAATATACTTTTTTGATTTATAAAATATGGACAAATCAATTCTAATCTGTCACCCATGTACAGTGTACATGTTCATTGTGTATTAAATGACAATATAAAATATATTTTATAATTGAGCTTCAAAAAAATAACATGTTGCAAAACACACTAATCAATTATTAGTACAGATGTCAACAAACAACTGAAAAATAAAGCACCACTACACATTTTAAGCACTATGTTGTTTATTTAAATTCATTGTTATACTTGTAATCATAATCTTGTAAGTAATGGCTTGATTAGATCCTGACCTCACATAGGTAGCACCATATTGCATTCATGTTCTATTCTAAGCAGCTCAGCTTCCCCTGCTCCCTCTCTCAGCAGTGCCTCAGCCTTCTATCTAATCTTAAAACAGAGGAGGGTCCCTGGAAGGGGGGAGCAAGGAAAAACGAACTGCTGATATAAATATCTGATATCTTCTTAAATATGTTATATATATGTACACACACACACACACACACACACACACACACACACACACACACACACTGATGTCTTCAGAGCTTCTACAGTGAAATACGCTCATGAATTGCAGCACCACTCAGTTCATTTTGCATTGGAAATACCCACCTATAGTAGAAGGCTGGTTTATTCTCTAATAAAATATGATTAAATATAACTTAAAAGTGTCCAGAGTTCTAGATCCTTACCCATGAATTGCATTATGGGTACAGTTTTAGTTAACAAAAAATAAAGCATTTTTAACATGTTTATTTACCTTTAACAAATAAAGAACCTCAATGCCAGGAACACAAAGCTTCTGCATTTCAGGTGCTAAGGGCAAGGTGGAGTAGTAAGGGATGGGATAAAAGGCAACATATATAGGGTAGGTGGTTACATTTCTTCCCCTCCCTTGTGAGCTGGTCAATAGTAACATAGGTTTAATATGAAGAAATCAACTTAATCTGTGCAAATTTGAGATGAGTTTTTCTATCATATACTGTTTGAGGCAGATTAGCTGCATGTGCATGAGTTTGCTCCACTGCTAATTCCTGAAGGGTATTGTGTTTGATTTCTATAGTTAACCAGACAACAACAGTTTTGATATTAATCTGTCTCCTTCATTTGGCATATGAAAAGCACAACCAAAACCAAAATTATAAGTATTATTCCTTAATACAGTGAGAGATGCAAATTTTGACATACACATTTTGTAATGCTTTGTGCGTAAATTTAAATAATGGCACATAAATTCAGATCCTGCCAATAATACCAGAAGATATTTTAATAGTCTTGCATATAAGTTTCAGCCGGAACAATTATCAACTAATGAAAGACAATTAAAAAATAATCAGCATGATGCAGATTGTCAGAGTTTGCATTCAATCACAAATGTGTACTTGAAATAAACTAAACACTCTGAAGTGACTATAAAATGCACTGCATTTAAATTATCACTCAGTGTTTTGCAGTTTATTAGATTTGTTCTATTCGACAGCTTAATAGTAAACTCATTTTGCGAGACAGATTTTACAGAAGTATTTTTCAAAGTTGTAGTTAAACAGGCAGGACATTTTAGACAGGCTACAAGGTAATAAGAAACTAACAGAACATTAGGTTTTTGCATTACAATCTGAATAAAAGTCCTCAATCAATACACAATTCAGATCATTTGAGCCATTGTCTGAATATTGGTTCATTTGAAAATTACTACATTTTTTGCATAGAAGTCTATTAATGTAATAACTGTCCTGATTCATCGAACTGTTATAAGCACCATGCCAGTGCTACAGTTTTCTCAATCCCTACTGCTGTCACTTTTTCTAGAAAACTTGGTCAGGGGCAGAAAGATATAATTAAAGGGACATAATAGTGCTCCCTTAAGTGATAGGGTTACATTTAGTTTTAAGATTTAGGGAGTTATCATCTAAATGATAAAGTTAGGTTTTAGGACTGAGGGTAAGATATCTATTTATCAAGGTTTGTACCAAAGAATCTTTCATCTAAGATTTAAATGTTTTCACATGATTTTCAGTTAGAAAAAGTCTCAATCTTGAGTGAAAGTTGTGTGAAAGTTGTGTGACTTTTGATTGAAAGGATACATTTTGTAGAAGCCCCAACTAGAAATGATGCTCTGCTGGATCTGGTAATCTCAAACGATGCAAAACGTATTACAAATATTCATATAAAAGAACATCTGGGTAGCAGTGACCACAATATGATTTAATTTAACTTAAATTGTAAACAACATGCGCATACCGGGAAAATAAAAACACTAAACTTCAGGAGAGCAAATTTCCCCATGCTGAAAGCTGCTCCTCAATACTGGGGGAACACTTTGGGGTCTATTCACTAAGCTGCCGTAGGCAGCCGAGTGAATGACCGACCTGAAGTGAAGTGAGCCGAACACTGAAATCAGCCATACATCGGCTTGCTTCGCGTGGCTTCGGGTTGGCCGAACATGCTTAGCATGTTTGGCGGACACGAAGTGCAGAAGGAGTTCGACTCATCCGATCCAACATCTGGATCGGCTGAGCCGAACCTCCGGCAGGCTACTCACTGCTGTTCGGGCTATTCTTAAAGATGCCGAACAGAACGGAGCTAGCCGTAAGATCAAGGCTGGCTCCGCCTAGCTGTCAGAAGCAGGCTGTCGGCCGGCCAATGGCCGGCCGCTCGGTTAGCTTCGGCTTTCAGCACGGCTCAGCCGAGCCGATGCATATGCGTTCGGCTCGACTGAGCCGCTCGGCCATGTTCGGGAGCTGTACGGGCTATTGTGAATAGCCCGTACAGCACCCCTTCGGTTCTACTGAACCAAAGGAGTCCTGGGGCCGAAGCTAACCGAAGGATCGGCCTGTAATAATCGCCCTGACTCGGGCTTCTATGTAATATGGATCTCAACTGCGGTGTCTGGGTACGGGTATCAGAGTAGCAGCTGCCCTCACGTGCCCCGTTTTTGCAGGAGGCTGAGAGGGAGCTGCTTCACATCATTCCCCCGCTGGGGTTAAGGGTGCCAAGTAAACACAGTAAACCTGTGTAATCACAGCAGTGTTTATAACCAGTATGAGCTGGGCAGTACAGCAATGGATCTATTGTGCATGAGAGGAGTAATACAGCAGTGTTCAACCCGTAGGAGATGAGAAGTACAGCAATGGTTAAGTAGCATGAGATGAGCAGTACGGCAATGGTTAATCAGCATGAGATGAGCAGTACAACAATGGTTAATTAGCAAGAGATGAGAAATACAGCAATGGTTTAATCAGCAGGAGAGGAGCAGTTACAGCAATGGCTTAAACAGCATGAGAGGAGCAGTACAGCAATGGCTTAATCAATAGTAGCTGAGAGTATTCCAGTCTGGTCTATGAGACCTGGTGCCAGCGTGTGCTCTAACTATGGATACTTGCGGTTCTGCTGGTCCCGCTGAGTTGCGGCAGTGACACGGGTTGGAGAGGTCCAAGGAGCGAGTGGCGTGCTGAGTTGATCAGCGCCCACCTACATCAATAGTGGGACGCCGATCAACTAACAAGCGGCGGCTTTAAGCCGAGCGCTCGCTCTAGAGGGGGCGGAGCTACGGGGCGCGCCTGCGCAGGACGCATGTCCCGGCTGACAGAGAAGCGCCGGCGGCCCACAACGCGCCTGCACAGCACAATTCCAGGCACTGACATCAGGGACCGTCACCCGATGTGGCCGACCCGAGGAAGAGAGGACCCGACATGCCCGCACAGGCCCGCGACGGACAACGGCACCAGACCTCACCAGGGTACGACCATTACACGGCCGAAGCTATGGCCAGATCCTTCGGCAGCTTCGTGAACATCAAAAAAACAGAAATGGGAATGTTTCAAATCAATTGTTGACAAACATACTGCAAAATAAATTCCTGTCAGCAATAAGTTTAAAAGGCTAAAGTAAAATCCACGTGGCTCACATCCAATGTTAAAAAAGCTTAAAGAATAAGAAAAGGGTGTTTAAAAAATAAAAAAAATGAAAGAACACTGTCATCAGTTGAAAGTTACAAAGAATATAACAAAATATGCAAAGAGGAAATAAAGATCGCAAAGATTCAAAATGAATGACAGGTTGCAAGAGAGTGCAAGATTAACCCCCAAAAAGTATTTAAATATATAAATAGAAAAAAAAATCAGATCTGAGCATGTAGGCCCCTTACACGATAACTCAGAGTTGGTAACTGGGGACAAAGAAAAGGCAAATCTATTAAATACTTTATTCAGCTCTGTGCACACCAAGGAACAGGATGTAACTCAAGTCCATAATGGGGATAGCAGTGCTATAGACACCAAGCTATGGAGTGGAATACAGATCTGAATGCACTGTATGATTGGGCATCTATTTAGCAAATTAGGTTTAATGTTGATAAGTGTAAAGTTATGCACTTGGGGACTAAAAACATGCATGCTTCATACACTCTAGGTGGAGTATGTTTGGGGAGTCGATGATTGAGAAGGATATTGGTGTTCTGGTAGACCAAATACTCAATAATAGCATGCAATGCCAAGCCACAGTTTCTAAAGCAAGCAAAATACGTTCCTGTATTAAAAGGGGTATAGACTCCAGAGACAGAGACATAATCCTGCCCCTGTACAAAGCATTAGTAAAACCTCATCTGGAATACGAAATTGTTCTACTTTTTTCATATGTACAGTATTGAGTTGAAGTAAATGCCTTTCCTTGATTGGATTTTAATATTTGTGTGTTCCATTAACCGTATGCACATGTTTATGCACTCCATTAACCAAATGCACATATTCATGCACTCCATTAACTGGATGCACATGTTTATGTTCTCCATTGACCGGATGTGCTGGAATATGCACTCCACAAAACAGCTGTGACGTCATTTCCTGTTTAACACAAGAAGATTTTTGCAGCGTCACCATGCAGTTACTTATAAATTTGAGCTACTGTTAGTTGTATGTCACTCCTATTTCTGAGGAAGTTCTCTTATGCTGCGATGAAAGGCATCAAGAATTGTGGGGTGTAAGACTGTACCAGTGTAAGGAAATCTGCTGCGAAAGAAGAGATATTGGACTTTTAGGTTTTTATCGGAGAAGTACAATGGATCTACTTTGCGGATGTTTACACATGCTATTTTCACACTATTCATCCTACCATCTATAGAAATTAAGTCACACAGACTGAAGACCAAGGAGTGGTGAGATGGAACCTAAAACAAATTACTGCTATGCCTTTCATCTGAGTGGAAAGATACTTTAGTGCATATTAAACCTGGCTTAATAATCCATGCAACAGGAGTGTGGATGCATACACCTCCCAAGATACATGGGGTTTACCTGTGTGGACTTTCTAATCAACACAGACAGTTATACTGTATATGCTTTATGGCCGAGTCTAGGCTAGGTTGTGCACATTCATATGCTTATGTGGATGAAGTGTGCTTCTGCATTATCATATCAAACTCTTATAAGGATTATCTATTTGGACATATTGTAGACTGAATCTGTGGTTGGATTTCTACTTTGTTGTATTACAGATACACATAGACTAAGTATCTGTTTGGGTTATGGATAATTAGATGGTGGTGGCAGTGAAAATATCTGGATATTGGATTGATATGCACTTTCAATCAGTGATACTTTGGAACAAGCGGATTATCCTAAGTATTTTTGGACTTTTGTGTTTAACTTAAATTGGTGGCTATTGGAAGTACAATCTTTGGATACCTTTCATATTGATACACTCGTGATACAAACAGGTAAGTCTGATTCCTGTGGTTAGATTGTTTTAATTAAGGGGTCTATTCACAAAGCTGCCGAAGGATCTAGCCATAGCTTCGGCTGATCCTTTGGCTAGCTTCGGCCCCAGGACCTCTTGGGTTCAGTAGAACCTCTTCGGTAGGACCTCTTCGGTTCAGTAGAACCGAAGGGCTGCTGTACGGGCTATTCACTATAGCCTGTACAGCTCCCGGAAGTCGGCCGAGCGGCTCAGTCGAGCGAAGGCATATGCTTCCCAGCTCCCGGCTCTCCCAGAAAGGTTTACTCTGCTCGGTCGAGCAGAGTAAACCTTTCACTGCTCTGTTTTTTTTTCTTCTGACATCGGAGCTGTTGGCTGCAGTCAGAATATATATATATATATTTAAAAAAATCACCATAGGAATGAATAGCTAGTTTCCAATTGGCTATTTAAATTTGCAATAGCCACTAGCAAACTAGCTATTGCACCCGCCCACTGGTGCTGTCAATCAGCAGAGGGGACCTGAAGTTCTCCATCAGGTCCCCTCTAGTGATTGACAGCAACAGAGGGCGGGTGCAATAGCTAGTTTGCTATTGGCTATTGCAAAGTGAAATAGCCAATAGGAATCTAGCTATGCATTCCTTTGGTGATTTTTTATTTATTCTGACGGCAGCAGAACCGCCCGGACAATAGAAAACAGTTGGGCGGAGCTAGCTGTCACTGCTAGCTCCGCCCAATCATTTTCTATTTTATTTTTTACTACTTTTTAACAGTTTTTTCTATTATGCTCGGTACCACAGATGTACTGAGCAGAATAGCCAAGCCGAATACCGATGTTGGATCGGCTGAGTCGAATTTCTTCTGCACTTCGAAATCAGCCGTACAAGCCTGAAGTGAATAGCCAAACAGCGTTTGGCTCATGTCCCAACACCATATACAGGTACCCACTCAGGTTGACCAAACACGTATGACCACACCGGACAAGGCAGTATGTGTTTATATACAGTTTATTTGTATTACCAACAGGACTGCAACAAGCAGGAATCAGGCCTTCAAACAGGTAACGGGGCCCAAGACTGAAAACGGGTAACAGGACTGTGAACAGGGAACAGGGTTCAGGACTGCAAAACAGGTAACAAGACTGAAAACAGGGAACAGGGTTCAGGACTGCAAAACTGTAACGTCCTTACACACCACGAGCCGTCTGCGTCCCAGCGTGGAACGCATCGGCTGCGTCACGTTGGGCGCTTCCTGTCTGTCTGATCGCCTGGTGCCCTCACACTCCCTACCCTTTCCTCTCTATTGCCCAATCCCATCCTATCATGTTATGCTTAGTCTCCCCATTCCCATCCTCAAGAATTTCTACTTTGCAAGCCTTTCTTCACCTTCCAGGCTCCCTAGAAGATGGTGAGCAATAGCAGAACATGGCACATCCCAGCAACCTGCCCCCCAGGTTCCCAAGCCAGTTCCAGGAAGCTGTCACTGCTGCTATTCACCAGCCTGTCCATTCTCAGCAGAGTTCCACTTTTGTGTTGACCACATTGCCACACTCCCTTCCCACACAAAACCATGGCCCTAGCCCTAGCTACCCTGCACACAAAAAACAGCTCCCCTGGGTGCATGTACTGCCACTGACTCCACTCTTCCTTTAACTGCTTCTCTTCAGATATCCAATCTCCCCCTGACTCAATCCCTGCTCCTCACCACACACACACACACAGCAACTCTGCCTAGGTCCACAAATTGCTGAGACCTCTCGACACTCATTTTCCCCAACACAGTTCAACTGTTGGCTGTGCTGATCAGCTCCACACCTGGCTCTCTGCATAACCCCCCGAGCCCCACACTACTTCTGCTGCCTCTCTGTACCCCCTCTCACTAAGCTGACTGTGCACTATTGATGTGCTCAATAGTGCACCCTGCCTATTCCCCTGCTCAGACACTCCACACCAACCCCTGTCTTCTCTGTGCTCCTGAATCCCCTACACAGACACAGACACACACACACACATGTTGATACCCCCTTGGTCCAAACAATATTGATCCCTATTCTGTTTTCCCCCCATCCTGGGATCCATGGATACTGCACAGGCTTCTCTGCACACAAGCCCCCTCCCATCCTGACTCCTCTGCATATGGCTACTGACACCTCTGCACATACACACACCCAGTCCTCCTCAACACAGCTATCCTACACACTGCTACTACTCTTCTGCACACCCCCAAACCCACCAACCCTCCATTCCTGTTTTTCTCACATATGGCTTCTGACTTCTCTGTGGACCTCCCTCTTGGTCATGGCCTCCCTGCACACTGTTTTAGGTCCTCTGCATACACAACAATGCATGCTCCTCTACACACTGCTGTCAGCTTTGCATACATACATTGTCCCCACCTCTTTCTCTATGCTCCCCTCTGGCTTCTCAGCATCCCCTCTAACAGTTCTTCCAAATATCCCTACCCAACTGCTTCACAACACCCCCCAACACACACAGAGATTATGACCCAGCTACCTCACTTCCTTCTAACAGATGACCCTCCAAGAGTTGCCTTTCTCTGACAGCCTTCCCTCCCCATTTGCCTCACACTGTCATTCCCCCTCCCACATACATTACTCTCCAGCTGTCTCACCACCCCACACCTCATTGCCCACTCACAATGATTTTAAATGGACCAGAGGAGGGGTAGATGGAGCTGCCAGAGAAAGGATTATTTACAGCAGCTGTCATGGGTGACTGCTGATGAACCAGGGGAAGGACAGAGGGAACCAGAACAAAAATGTTTAATACTTCATGCACTAATTGCTTTATGTAAGTACAAAGCTGTACCACCTATCCTTTTAGTGGAGACACCATCTCCACTATCACCATTCTGAAGGATGCTTCAAATTCCCTCTGTCGATGCTAGGAATGAGCGGCAATATTTGTTCTTCTTACTTTCATTACACTTCTCCAACAGGAGAATTTCGACTGAAACCTCCTGTGCTTATATTACAGTAATACCTAAACCAAGTAAGGATCCATCATAATGCTCTAGCTATAGGCCAGTATTGTTGTTAAATATATTAAAGGAAAATGCCTTTAATACCTGAATGGGTGGATCCAGATCAAACTAAATAAATTCCAGGCCAGGATGCGAGAGATAATACCCTGCGGACACTGTCTCTGATTGCGTATGTGCATCGGTGTTCGCAGCCCATCCTTTTTTTTTCTACAGACGCTGAAAAGGACTGGGAATACCTTATGCTCACATTACAATGCTATGACCTAAGACTACAAATGTATCAGCATATTGCTGCTTTATATGTGGCTCCAACCACTCAGCTTAGGGTGAATTGGGTCCTGAGTAACCCGTTTTACCTATATAATGGCAGGGGTGCCCCCGTTTGACCTTCCTGTTTGCCATTTCATTAGAACCTTCTTAGGCCAGGAATCATGAAGATCCTAATATCCATGGCATTATAGTGGAAGGACAGGTTCATTATTTAGCAGCATATGCGGATGATATGATATTTTATATTCAACAGCCACGTATATCACTACCTAATTTTCTTAATGCCTTTTCCACCTTTTGGGCTGTATTATACTTTAAAATAAATATTACAAAATCTTAAATTTTAGTTCTCACTATTTCTAAGACAGATAGGAAAGCATAAAAACCCCACTTTTACTTTTAAGTAAGTTGAAGTATTTGGGGATTTGGCTTACATCTAACTTACGTCATATACTTTCATATACTGAATACAATACGGATGGACCTGCAGCATTGCTGCCCTTTGTGTCATTTTTGGCTTGGGAGGATCAATGTAATTAAATTGAATATACTACCTAGCTTGCTTTTCCTATTTCAGATGATCCCTTGCGGAGTACCTGTGAGTTTTCTTTTAACAAACATCAAAGTGCAATTTCTAAATATATATATAATTGTTCTAGGTCAAGGATGTCATGAGTGGTACTGGCCTGCTCCAAGGCTAGAGGTGGCCTTGCTGTACCTGATTTTAAAATGTATTATTATACAGCTGTGCTAGTACGGTCCTTACTTAGTATCATTGGAATCTGTACTTAGTGAGGCTAAGTTAAATAATGTTATCTTGATTCCAAGATGCCATAAGTCAAATGATGCTTCTCCTCTATCTTTGCAAACGTTGTCAACATGGGATAATGTTTTTTCAAAAAGGGAACTTCCTTATAATTCTCCTTTACTTCCACTTTTGGGACATATATTTTTTTAGCGAGCAGATGGGATACATGTACATCTGTACATGGACAGCTGAGACAACTTTACAGGTACATCATGTTCTACAGGGTTATGAGATGAAATTATTAGCAGAAATCAAAGGCTCACCCCAATAAGTGAAATGGATAGTTGGCGGTATATTCAGTTAAGCCACTTTATTCACTCTTTACCACAGCCTTTGCATGCATTAGGTGCATTGTATCTCCTAGAATCCTTATTTGCTTCTATGCTACCCCTCCGACTTAAACAAAATACTTGGGTATTTTGCATTATTAGGATACTTTCTTATATAGCTTTCGAATAGGAAGTGGGAAAAAATATCTTCAAATTGAGAACAAAATCTCCCGTATACAGTTGTCACCAGAACATGTGTCTCAATTGGAAGATTGTCGCTCCAGTTCCAGTGACAACATATTTCTGTATTTCCCATAATTTTTTGTCACAAATAGAAATGGGAAATCTCCCAAACCGGGATGCCAACAGTAATCATAACCTCAAATGGATTTTAACACTCTTCTATCCAAGCACATTCTATATGTAACACATTCTATCTAAAATAACAAAAATCTGTATGTAAAATACACTTAAACATATACACTAAAGTTGAACTCCAGGCAGATAAAAAGATATGGATTAATGCACCTCTATAATCATCAATACATCCTTAAATTATGTTTTTTTTAAATATAAGCAGTTTAAGTGCCAGAATTTGACTTGGTATCAGCCTCTTGGCATGCCTGTTAGAAGTAGCACAATGACAGGAGGAGAGAGCAGAGTTCATCAGTGTGCTGCCTCTCCTTTCACTCTCCAGTCACAAGGAAGGAGTGACCTGTAAGCAAAAGTAAAACTCTAGCAGAGAAGGGTTAGGTTTCCTCCTTTGACAGGACGGTGGTGTCTGGCAGAGTAATGTAAAGCTCGGAACAAATGGACAGAAATACTGTACAAGTCATTTCTCAGGTAAAACTGCTCTCATATATGTGTATTCAGCTGTTTTAGTGTATTTTAGCTTTAAAAAAAATTTGGTAACTGAAAATAACAGTACTGTATATTCATAGAAAGTGACTGGTAAGAATGACCACGCCAGTATCCTATATCATGCAAGGGTTAACTTGTATACACCATAGAAATGTAGAAATACTTTTTTCTCTCTATAGAAAAAGTATTTCTTGCTCATAGACGATAGAACAAAGAAGCAGTTTTATTCAGATGACTTTGACAATGATCTAATTTCTACCTTTGTTCCAAAAGCCCTCAGTTGGCGTATACTTTTTATTCAAGCACACTGTAAGATGAAGAACAACTCAATGCCAAAACACAAGAGGGAGAAATTCTTTAGATACAAAGGAACTCTAGGTAATGTGCAACTATTAGATAGACAAAACCGCATTGCAGGGATCATTAAAATTTGTAAATTGTTGAAATATGTTAATAAACGTTTCTGTAATTTTACCAAGCCAAAAATAAAGTAACAACTATTCATAAAAAAATAAATCCACAAAAGCTGAACACATTTTTGTTATGAAACATGCTACAGAAGATATTGAAGGTGTTCTTCATGTTAACAATGTGTAAATGGTTGGCAGTACTGTAATTTTGTCATTCTATGGTCCTAGGTTTCTTTTTCACTAGGGAAATAGTTGCATGGGGTTTGACTGAGCCTATTGGTCCAAATGGGCGCTGTAAAACATACTGGTAAGGCAGTGACGTGCTGTACCTCTTGCTCGGGGTGAGGCATTCCCCAGCCCCGCCCCCGCCGGGCGAAGCCCAGCCCCTCTGACCGAAGCTCCACCTCCTGTCGACTGAAGCTCCACCGCTGCTAGGCAAAGCCCCACCCCCAACATGTCCCCAAGCTAGTGTAAAGGAGGAAGGGAGGAGACAGGTAGGAGCCTCCCTGCCCCTCATTTGCTCCTCACCGCTGAGGCTCCGTGACAGGTTACACAGCGGGGAGCATTTCCCTGCTGTGTAACCTGTTAGATGCCAATCTAAATGGAGAAAAAGCTGTCAGCTTCAGACATGAAGCTGACAGCTTTTTCCTCCATAATTCTAGGTGAGGCTCTGCCTCACTTGCCTCCCCTGACCGCACGTCCCTGTGGTAAGGTACTAAAATGTTTTAAAAAGAAATTGATGGATTAATTTGATTTATTTTGAGGTCATGCCTGCTAAAATATATCTTTCTCTGTCAATATGCATAGTATGATTCAGTTTCTGGCAAAACCCCTATAATTCGAGTAGTAGAAAAAAAAGAAATTTGTGTGCATAGATGTACATATTTAGGCCTCATTGACAGAGGAATCGGCCGGCGCGTGCATGGCCATATCGGGCAGCTCCCGGGAAGGACAGGTGTTGCGTGTGATTAGTATGCAGCCCCTGTCCTTCTCAATGGGACTACGCAGCCATACGCCCCCCTACGCTCACCTCAAGTGCGGGTGAGCGTACACGTATGCTGACAGGATGGATCCTGTCTGCGTCCGAGCCAGGAAACACGCACCCGCACGGACGTGCACTTGCGGTGAGCGTAGGGCGGCGTATCAAAAATCAAACTGTATATAGAAGGATTATACCACTAATAAATGCCTTCTTTTTTTACCACATTTAAAGAATGCACAGATTTTATTTACACATCAAATCAGCAATGATGAACAGCAGACAATGGCAGTTCTACATTTAGGAGCTGTCAAAACAGGTCTCTGGAAGTTTTCTTGCATTGCAAGGTGTAGCATGAACATAATGTAATGTAACAAAGGTAGTAGACCAGCAGCTATAGCATAGAGGCTTACACACACATACAAGTTTTATTATGTAAAACATTTTTATTAAATCTTCTGGTGCAAGCCAGCACATGTTCACATTTCTGGCCTTTGGCAACCCTATCAGGATGCCACCCACAAATGTACCCCTTTTCTGAAGCAATTAGCAATCTCAGCTATTAATTGGCACCAACCTAATCCACAGTAATTGGCACAACAAATAGTTACAGAGTACAAGACACAATTACCTATGCTGAGGGATTAAACAATCTGCATAAGCCATTTTAATTCTGAGAAATGTAATGCAAACAAAGTGTTTTATTTTGCTAGAGAGGAAATTAAGAACTAAGACCTTTCCTACTATTAGAATAGAATGTTTAACATGCTTTTGTTTAAGATGGCAGGTAACTAGCACCCAGATTAAGGTGTTTTATATCCACTTTTGACTACAAAGTGTGTGACCAGGCCTATCTGCACCTGAATCTGAATTTAGTGGTCTGCTTGGGAAACTGAGAGAACAAGTCCACCAGTGTTACAGGGGCTAGAAAAGCTTTGTCTGACTGAGAGAAGACAAGGTTGTGCAAGTGATAGCCAGGATGCTGCAAATGAGCTATTGCCCATTGTATCCCACTGCATGGGAAGAATTTCTATTAATCTCCATTTTGAGCAACAAAAGTGATGAAAATGTCTGAAAACATACTCCTTAAATTCATCTATGTTTGACACTGCTCGCTACAGAGTCCCTGATCTGTTGCTTGACCTGGATCTGCTGCTTACATTATCAAAGCTCTGACCTGGAGGTGCACAGAGCTAAGTTTTTCCAGTTACAGCCTAAGTAGTGGAGATTAGTGAACTGCACCGGATCAGCCATCCCCTGCACCCATTCTTGAACAGCCGTGTAGTGCTTACAGATTCACAGAAATGCCCAATGAGTAGGAATAAGCTTCTGGTTTAGATCAACCATGAGTTCAACCCAAACCCATATATATATATATATATATATATATATATACATACAGTATATATATGTGCATGCCATGAACCTCCAAAAAAGCTGAGCACCTGCTGGTGGAGGGCCTCCCTGGTGGCTGTATACCTGCCACTATGGTGCAGCACAGGCCATAAATGATCAGAAAGGGAGTGTTTGCACTAACTAGAACTAGAGCAGTTGTAAAGTCATCAGCTTTGCCAAGAATATATTGGAAGGCTGGACATGGGGGTGGTTAGGGGATATTATCTTCTTCTGTTCCAGCAGCTGCAGAAGAGACAACTGCAGGGTCAAGGATACCACTGGAGATAGCGTGAAGTAGACTTATGGTGAGATCAAAGCCTAAACCTGGCTCTAAAAATCATGTGTTTCCTCATACATGTGGTACCCAAATAGTTGACCAACTTTCCTGAAGTCTATACTTTTAATATTTGGGAATAACTGGAGACATGGGGATGCAAGAGTTTGGGGAATGTGGAATTCAGGTTTTTAAGGGTTTTGGTATGCTCTGCTTTGACATTTTATTAAACCTTTGAAGAAGAACTCCAGGAAAATGTTTTCTTAACCCCTACAGTGGGGCTACCCCCACACTGCAAGGGTTAAGTGCTCATTTTTGTCTAGGTTCACAAATAACAAAGTTATACCCAAAGCTCTGAGCCATATAGCACTCCCACCTGCCTGTCTCCTCCTACGCTGCAGCATTGAAATCTTCCTCAGCATCCTCATGTCTATACACAGATGTGATGATTTACAGGACCTTAGACCACTGCAGAGGAGGGGGAGAGAGGCTAGAATGACCGGTCTAAGAACAAGCTAAGTTGGAGTTTTGTGTAAATATATATATTTTTTTCTTTTAACCTAAACCAAAATGAGCACCTAACCCTTGTAGTGCAGGTGCAGCCCGCCTGCAAGTGTTAATCATTTTTCCTGGATATCTTCTTTAAGAGCACACTTTTCTATAGCTTTTAGATCTGGTGTGGCTGTTACTCCCGCTGGTCAATTCATGCCTGTGACTGCATCTAAACCAACCATTATTTGTTTATTAATTTTTAAATAATGGACTTTTACCATGATGCGTGTTTTAGCAATTGTCTACAATTTTGTAAATGTTAATAAAAATGTGAGTAAGGGGTACTATGTACTGGGCTGTACACTTTTTTTCTTGTATTGATACATGCTCCCCATTGCAATGCTCAGCTACTTATGCTCTCGTTTAACAAAAGCTTACAAATTTGCCCTGAAAGGCCAGAAAAAATAGCAAGATTCAGCTCCTATTGGGGCTGGCACTATGTTCAAGATTTGCAGATTTTTTAAAGAAGTGTTTAGTGAACATCCAGTAAACTAAATTTTGCTTGGTTCACTTATCACTAGTCCAATATAATGTGATTATATCAAGCTAACTAGGAGCAATGACTATTCCACTTTGATCAGCTGCATCCATCGGTCATGATATTCCTGATAGTCCTGATATTCCATTTGTTTTAAAGTAGAAGCAATAATTCACAAAGCCAACCTTGCACTGTGGGGCTACTGCTTTGATGTTTTATCGCTGACCCTTAGTGTATATTTGGGAAAAATTGACAACCAAATATCCTTTATGTTTATAGTTCAATTCAAAGAAGAATATCAAAAATATGTGTAAACTAAGCTAAAATATCTTCATCAAAGATGCCTTTTAAAACTGAACCGCATAAAAGTGTTTCCTCTGGCTCTGACTCGAACCTCAGCGTGTGTCTGCAAAAGTCACTCCAAAGACATTTTTTTCTTTAGAGTTTAAAAATTTGTTTCAGAAGTTATAATGAAGAAGTAATAGATGATTAATTAATGTAATAAATGATAAATAAAACAATTTAACTTTACAGCTATATAGAAAAGCATTTTAATAATTGAATGATTAAATATATAGTTACAAGAAAATCCCATAAAATCTAATGCAAAAAACCATCAAATTTAAAACTGCAAAACAATATGTTCAAGTTCCACATCTTCCCACTATCTGATCATGTGACTGAAGAACAATGAAGCTGGCAGAGGTCTTCCTCTACGCTAAGTGCATTTCTTTACTCCCACAAGATTACTTTGCTAAGAACAAGAGGAAGGGCACCCTCTTATAGACAGTAAATGACAAGCCTGCATCAATGCAATCCATCAGATGAGAGAGTGATCACATGGGTTTTATTTTGTGGACATGGGAGAGCAAATTACTTTGTTTAGTTACAATGCAGTCTGTCTGATATTCACAGGATCAAAAATATAGAGAAGAAAACTAGTCCATATCACTTCCATTTGTACATTTGCTATAAAAGTTAGAAAATATTTGCTTAATTTTCAAGTGTAAAACATTCTGGGCCACATACAGGAGATAATTCAGACTCTCAATGTTCCCCACCTGTTTCCCCAGCTTCCTCCCTATATTATACAACCAAACCCTTGGTGCATGTTTTTTCCCTAGTAGTTTATTAATAGGGAATTATAAAGTAAACCAGGTATCTTGCTAGTTAGAAGAGGAGCATACAATAAGTAAAATATAGGGCAGTGTAAGTGGATTGGCTATGTAAGCTGTGGCTCCCCTGTCCAGAGCAGAATGCAGCTGTAACTACCGTAATGATTCTGTTTTTTACTTCTCATGGTAAACTTCTTTTGATACAAAAAAATCAGCTTCCTTAAAGCAGACCTTTACCCCCTTTGGCTAAACGTCACGTCAGCATGCAATTTTGCATGCTGATATGAAATCATCTTACATCCATTAGTTAAACAAACATTTTAATTTTACTTACAATTTCCTTTTTTCTACTTCCTGGTTCTTTGTGGCAAAAGTTATGTAATGTGCCCAAGCATTGCATCCTGTGAAGGTTACATCAGCAGAGCATTTCTAGGAAATCTCATCTGTAATCTCATGAGATCTCGGGGAAAGGCATTCTCCTCCACTAAGATGATGTGCATGGCCATATATCCTAGTCACATGTGCCAGAGTTCCAGGAAGTAAAGGGAGATGGATTAATCTGCCCTTAGTAAAAGTGGCCACTGTGAGAACAATGGGGAGGAAAAGAAACACAAAGTATGCAAAGAATAAAAAGCCAGCGATTATCTTTAAGTGCCTGTTGTTTTGAAGATATGGGTGAAGTTCCTCTTTAAGGCTCGATTCACACCATCACTCTAGAGAGACAAGTGCATTGCCATGATTTACCACAATAAACGGTAGTGGTGCCATAATTTTGAACAGTAAACCTAAGCACCTTGCTAATGCACATGTGCTGCAGTGCACCACAACACAAGACACAGTAACACACCCCTGTGTGTTGTCATTTGCTGCATTACAAAAAATAGTCCATGCACCTTTTCTGGTGCACATTGGTCTATTAAGCAGCCCATTCAAATGAACAGACTAGACTGCCTTAACACAGCATACTGTTGGGGGAATTTATCAAAACTGGAGCAAACAGAATCTGGAGCAGTTGATCATGACAACCAATCAAAATCAAAATCAATCAATCAATCAATCAATCAATCAAAATCATCTCTCTTCAGCTTGCTCAAGTAAGATTTGAAAATTAATAAGAGAAGATGATTGGCTGCAGTGCAAATTTGCTCCAGATTTTGTCTGCTCCAGTTTTGATAAATTCCCCACTGTATGTTAACATGTGGCATAATGCAATAATAACACATTTGCTAAAGCAGTGCAACAGTGTAAACAGACCTTAACCTCTTGCCGTCCTCCCGTAGTAAAAAAACGGACGGACGGCACTGCAGCATCTGCGGGTTGCCGTCTCCAGACGGCAATTTTTTTCTGCTCGCGCGCGCCCCCTAGCGGGCACGCACGGGCAGAAAAGACCCGATCAATGCACACACCCGTTACCGGGTGTTTCACATATAGGCGATCAGCGGGTCCATAGCCCGCCGATCGCCCATATGTGCTCGTTCGCGGCACATATAGGAGGAGGGAAGGAGGAGGACGGGAGATCAGCTCCTTGCTGATCCCCGTCCGGGCTGTGAATGCAGAAGTGATGTGTATTACATCACTTCCGCAATGCAAGGCAAAACAAAAGGTTTGCTTTAATGTCCCCCTCAGTATATATCCTTTACTTTCATGTAACAGGGCTGGAGCTTGGTGATTGGCCCAGCACAATCACAAGCTTTGAGATAGCCATTAGCCCTGGCTGACTTTAAAAAAACAAAGCTTAAGGTACCCACACACTGTACGATTATCGTCCGACAATCGCGGGAAATCCCGCGATTGTCTGATAATCGCAAAGTGCATGGAAGGCTAGCGACCGTTTCTACTGTACGATCGCACCTCTTCCATTGAACAAGCAGGCTGGAAAACCCGCCAAGAATCATACGATTCTCGGGGGGTTAGTGGCCTGCTTGTTCGACAACTGCCGAACGGGCCGGTGTGCGCACACTGCCCTTCAGCACTGCAGTCATTGCAGTCATCGGAAGCCCGCCCCTCGGCGGGGCGGGCTAGCGATGATCGCAAGTACGATCTGCCTGTCCATGATGGGCAGATCGTACGTTTTTTAATCACTTTACAACCCTCGCAAGACAAAAGTCTTGCGAGGGTTGTACAGTGTATGGCCACCTTTACACTGGGCTTCTGCCTTTGCTCCCAGCTAAATCGAGCAGCAGAGGACAGAAGGAAAGTTTGATATGCACTGTTGGGGAGGGGAAATTTAGGTAGTCTGCTGTTTTATTTCACATGGGCAAATCACAGGTTTGCTTTAATTGTG
>NW_017306556.1:876363-926963 GCF_000935625.1 Nanorana parkeri
GATGACAGGCAGCATAATATTTAATGGCAAATTATCCTGCACCACTGAATAACATACCCTTCTGAGTCCTTGATTAAATGTAGATTGATCACATCTAAATTGCAAAATGTACTGTGTTTGGGAAGTATAACAATTATAACACAGAATCATAGGATGAATGCAGGTTTGATTATGAAAGATGTGATTGTAACTCAATTACATCATTAGGTATGCATGTGCTTCTTAATCTACTTCAGACCAAGTTGCACTAGAATGAATATAGAAGATACCGTTTTTTAATGGAATTTTATATACAAGAAAACTTTTCTTCTTTCCTTTCCATTGTTAATATTGTATCCTTGAAATTGTATATTATGTTTTATCTTATCCATGAAATATGTGACAATTGTGAAAAAAATGCTGAATAAAGAATAGTTTTGAATGGAGAATCAAATATATACATATAATGTATAGCGAAGGTTAACATATAGATCTAGCACATTTAAAAAAAGATTTTTAATAGAATTGGAGGATTTTTATTGCTATATTTGTCCCCACAGGAGATTTCTTTTCACTTCCTGTTGTGTAACTGGGACACAACAGCAATATTAGTGTTAGGGCTTTTGTAGAAGGGCATTTAAATGCAAAGTGCAGCAAATGACTGTGTTTAACCTGTTTTGCCTACAATAAAATGCATCTCAGTAGGACCTGCCTCTGTACACCTCTCAAGAGCCCTCAGACCTGATACAAACAGTGGGCTGGCTCTAGGAATGAGTTATGAGTTATACAAATAAATGCAAAATGTCTTGATAGGTGGATGTTATCCTGGAGGAGTTGGCATTCCTAGGGCAGGCTGCACTTGCATGCAGACTGCCCTTAGTAATACTAACATGTGATGCTGAGCCCCCGTGATTAAAAGGGTTGGGCCAGGAACATTAGGCTTAGAAGGAAAGGCCTAGTTAATGTTGGACCTCAAGCCAGGAAATAAGGTGGACTCTGCCTGACTTACTGCAGCTTCTAATGCACATTGTGAGACGTTCAGATTGTGAAATCAGAGTAAGTAATTTCAGTATAAGAGAGGAGCATGGACAACTAAATAAAGAAAAGGCTGGAGTTCAGCTTTAAAGGAAACATATGCTGAGAGAAGTATGGCTGCTAATGCTGACCAATGCCAGTACTAACCATTGCTGAAATACTAGTTGCCTGGCTGTCTCTGGCTTCTGTACTTGCTAAGTCAATGATCCTGGAATATGCATGCAGTTTAGAAGATACAAATGAATGCATGTAATACTGAATCAATGTTTTTATTACTTTCTGAGTCTCTGACCCAAAAAGAGTACTCAATGCCCAGAGTCCTGTCTTAATTTTGAAGTTTATGATCTAAATACTTGAGGAAGGGACACGGTCTGTACTGTTATTAAACTGCAGCAGAAAAAAATCAAGTCTTATGTTCTGGCAGACAGGATTTAATTGTCAAAATACAAATCCTTTGACACGTAAAACAGCTCCTATTGATGTTTTTCATCCGTGTATTGAGCTACTCGCCTGGAGTTCAGCTTTAAATTATCAGTCTTACAGTCCTCAAGACTCCAAAACAGGGAAGAATAATCTATACAATCCTCTTAAATATTCTGGCAATTTTAATTAAAAATAATAGTATTCCTATGGATTGGGAAGCATTTATGCAACATAGAAAACAGAACAAGTACTGTATCTTTAACTAAAATAGAACTAAAAAAAAATCACATGCTTTGAAACAAATCCCCCTAGATAGCAAGCAAATATAGCTCTATAAGTTGTTTTCAGTTCATCAGAAATCATGCTACTGATTGTTGGAAAGGAAATCTCAGGTAATGAGAATGCGCTGAACATGTATTTCATCAGCTGAAAATCTTTAATTGTAATTGCAGCATGTAATGGTGTAATTAGTTGACTAAGTGACAGGATGGGCATAAATCTGTGCCACTGTTTTAAAAAAAGAAGCAGCTAATGTCATGCAACTAGCCTTTCTTTAACTTTTTTAAAGAACATTTACCATATTATTATCATTATCATCATAGAAAGTGTTTTAATGGACTCTCAGACGACAATAATTATATCAATATCCAACTTTTTTGTTCTATATACCAGTATTAATTTCTGCTCCAATTTTTGCCCACCTCTAGACAGCAGATTCCTGTTTAGCATCTGTCTTCTTAAACCTGAGATTATAAGCTTTGGCGTATATTGGTGAGAGACAGCCATATATTTATTTAGTATTAGAACTGCAATGGAAAGATTTCCTCATTGGAATTTCTAAAAGTCTGTTTACAAATATACCATGGTAATAGAGTCTCATGTTGCCTATTGTATTTTGTTTTTATTAATTTACTTTGCATTATGAAGGATGCAGCCATACAACTGACTTTTGTATTAAAGCACTAGGGTTCATTATATGAAGGCCCTTCCAATATAAAGTTTGTACATTCTCCCAGCATTTGTGTGAGACCATTGTCTAAGTGCTGTGGTCACCTCATATTTGATTGTATGCCCACAATGTTACTAACAATAAAAATTTGATATTATAACGGAAGAAGTAAAAGGACAGTTATGTGGAGGTGAGAGGGGCTTCTCTGAAGTGATGAGTTTTTAAGGTTCATTTAAAGGTGGATAGAGTAAGTAAGTGGGCAGGTTGGGGTAGGGAGTTTTGGAGGATGGGAGAGACTCTAAAGAAGTCCTGGAGGTGAGCATGATGAGAAAGCTAGAAAGTAGGAGGTCTTGAGAGGAGCAGAGAGGATGATTTGGGTGATATTTTGAGATAAGAATGGCAAAGTGGTTTGGGGTAGAGTTGTAGATGGTTTTCTATGTTGTTAGCATTTTGAATTTTATTCATTTGGCAAGTGGGAGCCTGTAGAAGATTTAAGCGAGAGGAGCAGTGGACACTGAACAGTTGGTAAGGTGGATCAGTCTGACAGCAGCATTCATGTCAGGCTGAAGGGGGGGTAGCCTGTGTAGTGGTAGGCCAACAAGGAGGTAGCTGAAATAGCATTGCAGTACATTAATACTATGTGGGTAATGGCAATACATATTAAAAGGTCGCTACACCCAAAAATAATATTTTAGCATACTGTGGAAGGCTGGAGGGCTGGGTCAGTTCTGTCTTCTTATATGTCTTGGATACTCCAACATAGAGATCTCCTTAATTATCCATCTCCATAATTTATGAACTCTGAGATTCCACCTGAGAGTTTTGTTTTTCCTGCCTACCTTTGCATGTGCACTCCCCATAAAATTATATGAATGAAATTCCAAGCAGTAGAGTAATACCGGCTCATAATGGCCACAGTGGGTGTGCCAAGAGCTTGTGACCAAGAGTTTGACATCCAGCATAAAAATCTTACAAAAAGAGTCCTAATGAAGTAGAAGAAAATGTGGTGTAACACTCCAGCATCTGCCAAAATCTGAAAAATCAATTTTGGTTGAAATTACATAGTTTTGGGTGAACTGACCCTTTAAGGAAACTCATCATATACTTAAATAAATGAAGCAATTTACTTACAGCAAAATATGCTTTAAAGGAATGAGGTTGGTAAATACATTGCCATAAATATAACATTTTTGCAATAACATATGGCAATAATTCCTAACTTTTTTTCTATCATTCTTTAGCTTTGCCAACAAAACATACATGAAATGAAAATGCTTACTTTAAGAAATCCTTGCAACAGACACCTGCTCATAGATGATAAATGGTTATTTTATACTGAATTACATCAGTTGTACAGTCTCAGCTTTTGCTGACAGAGCTATGACAACGATCTGTTTGAAAGTGAGCATTACTGCACCATGTATCTTCACAGGAAACAGAAATCAATAATAATGGAAATGGTTCTGCAGACTGATGTGATACAGGTAAACATTAAAAATGTCTGATGTATAGTAAATTGCTATATGCAGTATATTCATTTCTCAAATTCATGCATGATGACTTTACAGAAAAGTGGCATCTTTATGTAAATCTTACCTGAATAGATTACAGGCTTAACAGAAATGTTCTTGTTTTTTATTTTAGAATTACAAAGCACGGTGAAACACTAATTGCCAGGAAGGTTTAGTACACATTAAATCTGGAACCACAAGGGGCAACAATAACTTGCAAAATGCAGTAGCTCATAGATTTACTTTCCACCAGTCAAAGTGAATGAGTCAGTTAGTCAAAGTTAAGAAATGATTTCTGATTGGTGTCTGCAACACACTGATAAAGAACACAGAAGACAGGTCAGAAATAAGAGTTTATATTTTACATCAGTCAACATTTAAAAAAGTATCCTTAATGATTAATCCAGTGCACTGAACTTATGTTATTTTGTCATGGGGGTTTTAACAGGAAGTGGGAAAACATACAGTCTGCGTTTACTGTATTGCATTTATAAAAGAACAGGGGTTTCAACCTAAGCTGCACTCCTGATTTGGTCTACAGAAAATCTCTGCCTCTTTTCATCTCAATTACATAGATAGGAAGAGTGGTGTAGTTTAGAAGATAGCTGGAAAAGCTAGTAACATTGTTTAAAGCCCATTTCCACCTTTGCAGAGGTATTTAACAAAAAAAAAAAAACATATGCTAGCAATATGCAACATGTGTACATGAAACAGGTATATGCAACTTTCCTCTTCATCTCCTCATGTAAAAATGCCTGTCTGTGTTTTGCAAGCTCCTTCTCATCTCTCCTATTCATTACTATTCAGAGTGGCAGCCCCCTCCCCCCTGGACAGTGTATTGTCTGTAAATGCAGAGCTGCTGTTTGTTGATAATGTTACAATGAATAACAGGGAGGGAGGGAGCTTTACAGCCTAATTACCATCCAACCCTGGTGTCTGACTGATTTTCCTGTGGGGAAAATTTTGATTTTTTTGGCTTCAGGCCTAATCAAACCTTCATTTTAAATGAGGAAAGCCTAAAATGTGAGTCATGAAAATGTGCACATGTATACATCATCACTGCACCGCTTCACTGACACAATAAATGCTAATCACTTACAAAGGTGGAAATGGACTTTAAGATTTCAGTTCAGTACACAGAAATTTAGATTTGGCCGTCCGAAAGCCTCGCAAATGACAGCTGACATCCATGGTTGTTTCCCTTCTCTTTGCTGCTCTTCCTTTTAAATCTGTATCTGTTCTCATGCTCTGCAGAACTTCTGTTTTGCAGCAGACTGCCTTGTCTCAGGAATGGATACATGCTGTCTGTGTATACGTTTGTATAGGCTTGTAACCTGAGCCAGCACTACCGGAAGAGGCCCTGAGCTGAAAAGGGAAGTTCTTCCCAAGCATGAGAAGACATGAGGATTTAAAAGGAAGAGCAGCAAAGAGAAGGGAAACAACCATGGATTACAGTAAGGCACACATTCACATTACAGTATTGGCTTATGTTAAAAAATCTGAGGGTTTAATGTCACTTTAAGTTTTATTAAAATAGATCTAAACTCTTGTGCAATGGTGTTAGTTTGCTAAAGCACTAAATATCTTAAATTATTGCTTTTTTCATATAAGACTGTTTTCACCTTTTTTTTTCATTTTGTTGCTGCTCTGTGCTCTTTATCTCCTTCGGCCTTTTTTAATCCACTTCCTATCTACATGTATTTGCTCGAGTGTCAACAGAACATAATTGCCCTAGACTGTCTTCCTGACAATGTGTGTCAGCTTGGCCTCTTGTAGTCTCCACGAGGGGTGCACATGACAGCTAGTGATGGGCCGAACACCACCGTGTTCGGTTCAAATTCGAACATGGGAAAAATTTTAACTTAAACTCAATGATCAGAAAATCAAATGTCCCCATTTTGAAGCCTTATATGCAATTTATTGGCCATAAAAAGTGTATGCCCTGGGGGACAGGTACTGACCTGGGGGACAGGAGTCAATGAAAAAAAAACCTTGTCTGGGTGGTCCCCTTAACCTGTCTGTAAAGTGGCAAATCTGTACGATGTATAGAACCTGCTGCAGCAAAAATGACATTTCTGAAGAAAATAAATATTTTTTTTTTAAAGCGTGCGGTTCCCTCTCCCAAACAATACCAGACCCTTTAGGTCTGGTAGGAATGTTAGGAGAGACGAGCGAGCGCCCCCCCTCCCTCCCATACCAGGCCACATGTCCTCGGCACTGGGAAGGTGCTTTTCCAGGGTTGCCCTTGGAAAGGTATCTTGTCTCCATACTAATGGGGACAAGGGTCTCTTCCCCACAAGCCCTGGGACATTGGTTGTGGGAGTGCGGGCAGGGGGCCTATTCACATCAGGGTACCCCTTTAATAAAAGGGCACCCAGATGTGTCCCCTCCTTGTTAATGAGTAGGGGTACTTGTACCCCTACCTATTCACTAAAGAGTAAAAAAAAAGTTTTACAAAAGAGGCCAGACTTTTGAAAAAATCCTTTATTTGAAAAAAAAACAAGAGACACGTTTTTGACAAGTCTTTTATTAAAAAAAAAAATGGATCCACCAACATAATCCAGCGTCAATTACGACGTCCAGCATTGTCCATGACGACGATTACCCGACAAAATAAAAAATAAAACAATAAAAAATAAATAGAAATAATAATTAAAAAAACCAGACGACTTCTGTCCCATTCACTCACAACGAACACCCGCTGCAGAATGGCATTTTGACAAATGCCGCCAACATATAAACATTTGGGCGGGGCTAGCAGTGACAGATAGCTCCGCCCAACTGTTTACAGTTGTAACAGGTGAGCCATGATTGGGCAGAGTCATCAGGACCTTGCTCAATCATGGCTCTCACAGTTCTCTGTGCCCTGAGCGGGCAAAGTCTTGCACATGACCTGTGGTCAGGTGCAAGGCTTTAGCCAATGAGGGCTCACAAGGAACAGTGCCTTGTGCGGGGTGCTTGGCAGGCAAATAGCCCGCCAAACACCCTGACAGTTTGTGTGGTCACCGAACACACAAATTGTCGATGTTTGAGTCAAACTCACGCTCGGCTCGACACCGAGCCCAACCCCAGTGCAAGTATGGTAATGAAGGAGCACAATTGTAGGACCACCCAATAAAAGACAGTGCCTGAAAAAGGACATTCAAGGGAAGATCACTCGGTATAATTTTAATGACAACCGTAGATTTACAAGGACTAAAATTATATTAACATGATGAAGCCTAATATAAGCTTTTAGTGATTGGGTTTATGTCTATGTTATGGTTATGTGTTAAGGGAATAAATGTTAGGGCTAAGGTTTTGGGCATTAAACGTTAGTTTGACTTGATTTTAAGACTAAGAAGCATATTTGTAAAGAGTTATGTGACATTCATGAAACATTTACAGGTGGTAATTAATTCTTTATAATAACAAAATACACATGAACATGGAAGATTCATGTACGTTGAATATTTGGTGAATGTCACATTCCCTACTTTCTAAAAATGCACCTATGTCTTACAAATTAATTTATTATTTTAAGGGTTAAACTTATTTGTATGATTAAGAACTAAACTGATTAAGTTTACATAAGGTAGGATCAGCAATAGAGGCAGGGTTAAAGGAATGGTTAAAGTGATATTAAAGTCAAAAGGTTTTTAAGCTCTTTAAAATATTGATGAAATTCCTGCAGAATCAGCTGGTCTCCTGAGAACTGGCCCTGACTTCCTGTTTTAGGGTGGCCCCACTGGGTTCTATGGAGCCACCCTTGTGTGTGCTAATAAGTTGTGTATGTATCCACACACATATAGGCACGTCAAGGTATGCCTCTCCTCTGCTACCCTTTCCTCCCTTCTCCTTCCTCCATCCTCACTTCTCCAGTCTAGTAGATGGATGGCTGCTAAAGACTGTTCTGTCCCTTGGGATCTTATACGGAACAGGAAATTTAGATATGCCAAGCTGAGTGAGTGGGAGCCAAATGTTCTGAAACATGATGACTGTAAGTGTTGGGCAAAAATGTAAAGAAATACTTTGCTGGGTGATGTATATTTGTTTGATCTGGATTCATTATTGAACAAAAAAGTTTGAGAGTTTATTACTACTTAAAGTACTGCATTGTCCTCTGCACCAAGAGTTCTGTGGCTAAAAATACCAGGACCCAGAAGCAAGCAAAGTCCAATTTAAATGAATATAGGCAAACAAAATTTCTGGGGAGAACCGTCACTTAACATGTTAAACATATATGACCGGCCTCTTCTTCAGTCACAGAGTTCAGCCTTATGTGTAAAGCACCATATGAGACATGCTCTTTGCTATAAATAGGTCACATAAAGCTACAGGCTTGGAAAGTGGGAGAGAGAGACTGTAGCTGTATTGCTTTTGAGTGAGCAGCTCTGGATCTCAAACTTTCACTAGTATTTTACATAATGCCAACATGAAACTGAGCAAACTTCACTGACAACTAGAAACATTTTAGAATTCTTGGAATTATCAGACCAACACTACTCAGTAAGATTTTTCATTATGAATAAGAACTAAATCTATAGGGGAGTCCTGCCTATGAGGTTAAGCTGTCTTAGCCTAAACATATTAACATTTCCTATAAGAACCAATCCAACACTATCAGCAAATATGTTGTGGCTTTAGTATCTAATCACAAAGACAAGAGTCAACAGGGAGGGAAGGATACATGCTTTTGGTACTGTAAATCAATAATACAGGATTACGGAAAAGCCTTTGAAAACGTGTCATTAGAAAAGCATAAGATAGGCACCACAGTTTGCAAGCTCTCTAGCTTAGCATAAACAAACATTTGATATTTGAAGATTTATTAAAGCTTGTATTATATGCATAAAAAGAATCACTTTAGAACTTATTTCCTATTTATTTATTAGAGAGCTTAAGATGCATTCACAAGGAAAAGACTCAAGCCGGCAAGATAACACAATGTGGCTTAGGAGAGATAATTTCACAATTTGTTTTACAACAAGAAATATCAAGAAAGAGCCAGTGTTTTCTTCCTTTTTATGCTTTTAATTTCTCTTGTTTTGCAAGTCACATTTCATAAAGTGTAAAAATCCCATTTGAGGGTTTCAAGTAATAAATGTAGATAAACACAGTATGTTTTATTATTTTTTTATATGTGTGATTGTTAAAAAATGTTTGAAACTATTTTTCTGATACTTTGATTTTGGAATTAGCCACAGGCTATTTTCTGGGTGAACTGGGTGACCTACAAACCATGTGACCCCTTCTGTGCTTTCTCCAGTACTACATGCACTTCTATTATGTCTCTCTTATGAAAATATATTTTTTTTAGTCACTAAGGGGTCTATTCACAAAGCTGCCATAGTCGGCCGAACATGCTCAGAGGAGTTTGAATCAGCCGATCCAACGTTTGGATCGGCTAAGCCAAACCTCCGGCAGGCTACTCGCTGCTGTTCGGTCTATTCTTATAGATGCCGAACAGCAGTGAGTGAATAGCCGAATGCCGCTAAGCGGCATTCGGCTCAGCTGTTCTGCACGGCCCCTCAGAGGGACCGAGCAGAACAGAAAAATAGTTTAAAAAGTCCCAAAAAAATGAATAGAAAACGATTGTGCGGAGCTAGCAATGACAGCTAGCTCCGCCCAATAGTTTTCTATTGGCCGGTGGTTCTGCTGCCGTCAAAAAAAAAAGAAAAAAAAACCTCTCCCGGGCGCTCTGGGAGTCTCCCGCTCCCGGCCGCCCAGGAGAGAAACACTGATTTTTCTTTTTTTTTTCTTTATTCTGACATGGAGCCGTGTCAGAATAAAAAATAAAATAAAAATATTTGCCCATAGGAATGCATTGCTAGATTCCTATTAGCTATTTCAATTTGCAATAGCCAATAGTTAACTAGCATTGCACCCACCCTCTGCTGCAGTTCTCCATCAGGTCCATCAGCAGAGGACGGGTGCAATGCTAGTTTACTATTGGCTATTGCAAATTGAAATAGCCAATAGGAATCTAGCAATGCATTCCTATGGCCAAAAAATCTTATTTTTTTCTATTCTGACACGGCTCCGTGTCAGAATAAAGAAAAAAAAAAGAAAAATCAGTGTTTCTCTCCTGGGCGGCCCGTAGCGGGAGACTTCCGGAGTGCCGATCGGATCAGGTTCGGAAGGATCGGCCGAAGCTACGGCTAGATCCTTTGGCTGCTTCGTGAATAGACCCCATAGTGTTTGATATAAGCCAATTGTTTTCTGCTTTTATCTAATATGTCCACTGATAAATGCATATCATTCCCTGTATTTTTTTTTCTTCTTCACTCATGTTGTGGGTGAGGCAAAGCTTTGGATCCAGTGCACTAGGCTAGTGTATGCAGCTGGTCTTCCCTGGTGGTAGAAGAGAATGCTCTGTATAGAGGTGGTTAGCTTGTTGGACTGATCATTTTTTGTTAAACACATTAAGCCTAAGCCATGCCAATAGAGAATAATGTGAATGGATTTGGTAATTTCACAGTAAAATCAATTTAACTAAAATTATTCCACTCACCCTTACAGTTGAACAAGAATTATCATCCTAATTAAGTAAACTATAACAAATGTTTATTCACTATGATTTGAGCTCAAACTTTGCCTCTGATGTCATCTTGGCATTGAAAGTATACTGCGCTACATTTTAAAGATTGCCTAGTTTGCTGCATATGGTAATAGTTGCTCTCTTCTCCAATCATGGGATGTATATAGATCTCTACCTGCCTACAATCTTGCCAGACTTTAGAGTTGACAATTGAAACATTAAACAAGTAAGCTCTCTCAATGATCCCTGAGGAGAATCACATATGGCCCCTCAATTAGTCTATTTACACAGAGAATAAAAGGAAAGCATGGACCAAGCAGTAGCTCCAGCTCTCTGGTATGTCATTATAATAACGGGATTTTATTTACAGGTATGTGTTTTTTTATGTGGATACAGAGAGCTGATTAATAGGCACTAGTAAGATGCAGAGATGACTTTCTTTTTTTATGCTGGCAAAGAAAATTATTGGCATTTTGAAGAAAAGACTGATTTGAATAACATTTTACTAATTGGTATTATATGTGAACTTTTTATATTAGCTTTGATGTAACAGAATATTATAGACCTCACTTAAAATACGATGAAAGGAAGGTTAGGATTACAAAACTGAAATCTCTCAAGGCCACATTCTTGCATCAAAGGCTTCATCTGAAAATAATTTACTTGGTTCTGATAATTCCCTGCCCTAAGGGAATACATTTCATGCATCCCCAGGCTAGTGCAGAGCTGATTACTTTACAATTGCATGTGCTTAGATATGATTCAATTATAAGGAAGTATTAATTACTTTTTGTTTTCTGTTTTCCTCAGTATTATTTTTTATTGTTAATTGTGTTTGTCCACTTTGAAACCTGTAGCTAAACTACTTTTAAGATCATGAATAAACACGGAATTTGTATGAAATCATTAGACTTTAAATGTTCAACATGCTTTAGGAAATATAGGGGATTGTGGAAAAAATGGAGTTCAGCTTCTAAAATCATTAAAATTTAATTATGTTAAATACTTGCCTGTAGAAAGGATCTTAATTTCTGATGGTATTAACTATTAACGCCTTTTCCTCTAATTTATTATTACAAACATGGTTTGACATGGCACAATATTGATCTTCAGTTCTATGTTAAGCAGTTAACACAATGTTGCAAATAAACAATTTGAATATAATACCACAGTGTGTTTGTGTGTTTGAGGGTTGCTTACATGTAAAATCAAAAAGTTTAATCCCTCACTTCACTCATATTTCAGTATAATCATACCAGTAAGATCTATCCACTGGTTTTTCCTTTTCTATGGTGACAATGGTTACTTGCTGCAGCATTGTCACCCTTTCCTGAACAGGACTACAAGCAGTTGTGTCAATTGGAATATTGTACTGGCATAATCTACTATAGCGACTGCATTAAAACTGCAATGATCAGCCTGTGCTGACGTATACACACATCCAGAGCAAGTTTGTACAAAGAGTATACAGGATGTGCAAAATACATTCACTTCTTAAAGGAGAACTATGAGGTGAGTGATTTCCACTCACCTCATAGTTCTAAGCCGACCTGTGACAATGAGACTGATACTAAATACAATGTATCCTTTTGTGACAGTTTTACTTTATGAACAGCTGAGGCTATTTTTCTTTTGTGCAATATATGCATACACTTGAGAGTAACAATTGGTCACTTTTATTGTCAGACTGTTATACAAATAGTAACATGTTAAACAATGAAGTCCAGTCCATTTGCATTTCAATGAATGATAAAATCATGATGATAGAGGTTGATCCCATGTCAAATTCAGGTACTTGAATATGTTTTAAAATACAGTACTGCAGAATACTAGCCCCACACCCAACAGTTTGAGTCCAATATTTACTCGGTTTGAATAATCCAATAAAAATGCACATGATTAGCCACAATTGAAGTGCTTATTTAAAAATAATGGCTTGTAGGGTTTGGAAGGGTACCTGGTATTTATGTACTTTCTAGCAGGTATGTTCCTCATCAGCTAGTTCTTGCAACATCATTACAGTTAAGCTGACCATACACCATAAGGTATTTCAGCCTCAGGGGTTGAACAATAAAAATCACTTAATTCCCCCATCCATCTGAAGTGCAACTATCTTATACTGACAGGTATTTCGCTTCAGTCACTGTTCGGCTGACATATTTCCACCTAGCTTCTTCAACAATTGACTAAACAATTGACATTTGCCAGGCAGGGTAGTGCTGGCAGGGCCACCTATGCATCAACTTGATCCAACTTTGATCCATGTGTGGCCAACTTTACACAAGAAAGATATGTGATAACACATAGAATCATCAGGTAGCCTGAAAGTTTGCAGCTTGGCAGTAAAGTGTGAGCTACTAAAAAATGTTTGCTTTGAAAAGCAAATGTTAGTAAATAAGAAGCACCTTTATTTATTTCTGAATACCCAATAATGTGCGAGAAATATATAAAACAAAAAAGGTTTTTTTTTGCCAACAATTTATTGATTGTTTGATTGAAGTGAACACAGTTTCACATTATTTACTAATCTAAGTGAACATTCACTTTTCAAAATTACCATTCCCTATTTGTTTACTAAATAAACCCTAATGCACAAAAAATCTAGGGTTTGTGGAATAGAGTGCTAGTACACATTCGGTTAGCTCCAAATTAACATGGAGATGTTAACTTTTGATTTGCATTCCATTACCCAGGTACATACAGCCTGCAGTTGAAACATTATAACTCGTCGAGCAGAAAGATAGTGGGTTTATTTTACAACTTCTTTGATTACTCGCTCATTTGTTTGTTTTATTTTCATGAGAAAATTTAATTGGAAATTACATACAGCTGAGTTTAAAAGAATCCATTTATTTTGAGTAAATATATGTTTAGTTTTTTTTTTTACTAAACTCAGTCAATGAGGTTTATGCTTATAGCCAGTAAGATTTTATGAGATGGTAGTTTTCTGCTTACAACCTGATTCCTGCTCAGTAGGCAGTCGTTAATTAGTTTATTATGATGGCTTTAAATGGAATGTTTAGTTGTTGTCATTAATATTTTCATTGCATTTTAGGTTTAGATGATTTGTAGAAAAAATATTTTATGGGTCAAATTTGGAGTGTAACTCCACTTTTGTAAAAAAATAAAAAAATAAAATCTGCATTGTAAACATTTAGGGGTCTATTCACTAAGTTGCCGTAGGCAGCCGAGTGACTAACCGACCCAAAGTGAAGTGAGCCGAACGCTGTTCGGCTATTCACTTCAGGCTTCTATGGCTGATTTCAGCTGTATATCGGCTTCGTGTGGCTTTGTGCTCAGCATGTTCGGCCAACCCGAAGTGCAGAAGGAGTTCGACTCAGCCGACCAAACATCTGTGCTATATTTTATTATTTTGTATCCCCAGCCCAATTGTCATCCATTTCTGGAATTGCCATAGAACAGCCTTGATTAATCCTGTGTTGTTGGAAAGCTTGTAATCAACTGAGATTTGAATTCTATTGTAAGATATACAAAATATATATCTGTGGTACTGAGCAGAATAGAAAAACAATTTCAAAAGTAGTAAAAAATAAAATACAAAATAATTGGGCTGAGCTAGCAGTGACAACTAGCTCCGCCCAACTGTTTTCTATTGACAGGGCGGTTCTGCTGCCATCAGAATAATAAAAAAAACACCATAGGAATGCATAGCTAGATTCCTATTGGCTATTTCACTTTGCAATAGCTAATAGCAAACTAGCTATTGCACCTGCCCTCTGCTGCTGTCAATCACTAGGGGGGACCTGATGGAGAACTGCAGGTCCCCTCTGCTGATTGACAGCAGCAGTGGGTGGGTGCAATAGCCAGTTTGCCATTGGCTATTGCAAATTGAAATAGCCAATAGGAATGTACCCATGCATTCCTATGACTTTTTATTTTATGTTTTTTTTATTATGAAGGCAGCCAACAGCTCCGATGTCAGAAGAAAATAAAAGACAACAGAGCAGGGAAAGGTTTACTCTGCTCGATTGAGCAGAGTAAAACTTTTCGGGAGAAAGTGTTTCTCTGCTGGGCGGCCGGGAGCCGCTATCTCATAGCGGGAGACTCCCGGAGTTTCTGGGAGAGTTGGGCTATCTGGAGGTCAGCGTCCCTGGTTACCTGGTAACCAGGGACGTTGATCTGTCTGTGCAAGTGGCCAGTAGGCAGTAGCAGGCTATCAGCCGGCCAATGGCCGGCCGTTCGGCCAGCTTTAGCTTTCACCTCGGCTCAGTCGAGCTGAATCATATGCCTTCGGCTCGACTGAGCCACTCGGCCGACATCCGGAGCTGTACGTGCTATAGAGAATAGCCTGTACAGCAGCCCTTCGGCTTCTACTTGATGGAAGGGGTCCTGGGACCGAAGCTAGCCCAAGGATCAGCCGAAGCTACGGCTAGATCATTTGGCAGCTTAGTGAATAGACCCCTTAGTCAACTAATCACAGCAGTGGCACATCCCTTTTCAGACAGCTTAGTCCAATGTTTCAGTCAGACAAAGTCAACTTCAGTGTTATTTAAGAAAACAGTGTTATTGTAGATATTAACTTTATTTTATAATCTGTCCATTTTATAATGACACTAGAATTAAGTTTCTCGTAAAAAGTACTGCCGTTTTTTTTCCAAATTACACAAAGACAATTTTTCTTTTAAATGTGCACAGAAAAAAGTAAACACAAAACAAATAAAAACCAAAAAGTGTAACTATTAAGTGAAATTACAAAAATCAGCAAACAAAGTATAGCTAAGGAGAGAAGGGAACACATGAGTTAATTAGGGCTGATTACAGTTATTTAGGGTTCAATAACGAGTTCAATAGGTTACATTTTATTTAAAACAAATACTGGTAGGGTTGCTTTAACGGGCAATATATGCGGATCAAAGGTCACCCCCATGATCTGCAGGTAAATAAAACAGGGTAAATACACAGTAACAATAATATATTGTATTTCTGAATGAAGCTGCTGAACAGTGTTCTGAAAACTGCTCAGAAGCTGCATTTTACAAAGCAGTGACTGCAGCCACTGCTGTAATAGAGAACAAGCTTGGATTTGCCAACAAAAGTGGTAGAGGCAGAGAAGGACAGTGAGACATGTGCCCTGTGCAGTTCACCAAAGTTTTTCACGGCAAAGGTCTCACTCCCAAAGTCAGCAAGTGGTTAATATACTGTATGTATTACTGTGATCAGTGTGTGCCTCACATACATTTGACTGTTCTATGTAACTTCTAAAGCCAAATATGTATTCTAGAGATAAACTTCCTGCTAGTGGGGTGATTTCAAAAGGGTTTTACTTTTATTTCTAACAGGAAGGAAGGAATACAGACTATGATTAGACATTAGACCTAACGTAAAGTGAACCTGTACTGAGAGAGATAAGGAACTGCCATTACTGACCTTATTATTCTTACTTTTCCGGGGTCAGAAAGACTCAGAAAGCCAGTATAGAGGTTAGAAATTCAGAATAAAGTCAAAACTGAAAACTCACAAACTTTTTCTAGGACTGTGCCCCCCCCGCAAAAATATTAAAGCCATTGGATACCTGACAGCTAGAGTTTTTAGAAGGATAGTTCAGCATTGTCAAAAAAATATTCTTGATATTGAGTCCAAAACAAACAAGGGATCTTTTATGATCGGTTCATTGTTACTTTAAAGCTTTGCCTGTAGTGAAAATTGAAATTAATTTTACTCTTAATCATGACCAAATGCTTATACAGGCACCACAAGCCACAAAAAGTAGTCCAATTGATGAATGATTTTCTGCATTCATTCAGTTTCCTTTTCAATGTTGAGCTGGTCTTCCCTTTTTGCATTTGAATTTTGCATCTGCGTGAAGAACTGCAGGCAATTATAATTTTAATAAAATCTATTTACAAGCTAGTCTTCACAAAACAATGATAATTGTTCCATTTAACAAAGCAGCTGTATTTAGAAATTCACTCAAATACACTAGCCTTGTTTTAAATGAGAATTATGACAAATAGTTTTGGGATAGATTAAAAATTACAGCATTTTCATCATTTATCAAATAGATGTTTTTCTTATTTTTTTCATTGAAACCCATTGTTTCCATTTGTTAAGCAGAGGGAAAAAGGCTGTCAGCATTCAACCTATTACTATAATAACTCATTGTACTAACATCCTGCTCTGCCTCATTATAACTTTTCTTATTAAGCTACACATACCACACCATTATCTGAATCCAAAACTATCTGTGCCAGGAGCAATGAAACACAAAAGAGAAAAAAAACACAATTTAAATAGAATGTTACAAAAAAGACTATCAATCTATACTCAAATGGTTTTGTTAGCACATGTGAGATTTTTCATAAACGCTGAAGCAATTTAAACAGAAATTGCTTAGTGCAGATGTGACCCAAGAGGTTGTGTGTGTTTACATCAACACATTTCATGACTATGGATTTCATTTTAAAGATTCAGTACACATGGTTGGGAAATGCTCCATAATAGATCACCATAAAAAACCCACACAACTTTAACTAAATGTTATTTTCTTAATTGACATAGGTGAGTAAGCTGGAAATGTTATTTCATCCATTTACAGAAGAAGTAATTGGAAGTAAAGTAAAGGTGTCTGTGAAGGTTCTCATTCACCCAGGTCATGGTATATCTGTAAAAAATAAATCAAGGCAACTGGATTTCTTGTATTTATTTTAAATACAAGAAGTCCAGTTGCCTTGACTTATTTTTTTCTACAGATAAAGTAAAGGTGTTGGTCAATAAAAACTAAAACTAAAAGGGTTATTCACAAAGCAAGCCAAAGGATCAGCCGTAGCTTCAGCTGATTCTTCGGCTAGCTTTGGCCGCCAGAGCCCTTCAGTTCGGTCAAACTGAAGGGCTGCTGTAGGGGCTTTTTACTATAGCCCGTACAGCTCCTGAATGCGGCCGAGCTGGAGGCATATGCCTTGGCTCGACTGAGCTGAAGTGACGACCGAAGAGGGATGAAAGCCTCGCAACTGACAGCTGGGCGGATCCAGCAGTGATCTCATGGCTGGCTCCGCCCAGTTGCAATGACAGATCAGCATCCCCAGGATGCCTGGGGACGCTGAACTGTCATTAAACAATGACAACCAGTTGTTAATTGGTCGGGACCTGCTAGAAGACTCTAACAGGTCCCGGCCAATAGGAAACAGTTGGGTGGAGCTAGCTGTCACTGATAGCTCCACCCCAATTGTTTTTTTATTATTAGTTTTTCTTTTTTTTTAAGCAAATCTTTTTTTTTAAGCAAATCTTTTTTTTTATAATTTCTTTACATTATTAAACTTTTTTTGCTACTTTTTTTCAACTTTTTGCACTAATTTTCTATTCTGCTTGGTACCACTGAGGTAATGAGCAGAATAGCCGAGCTGAATGCCGCTCGGCGGCATTTGGCTATTCACTCACTGCCGTTCGGCCCCTATGTGAATATGGGCGAACAGCAGCATTTAAGCTTTAGGAGCTTCGGCTCAGCTGATCCAGATGTTGGATCGGCTAAGTCGAACTCTTTCTGCACTTTGGCTCAGCCGAACAAGCCAGCCGATGCAGCGTTCGGCTCACTTCACTTCGGCCCAGTTATTCACTCGGTTGCCTTTGGCAGCTTTGTGACTAACCCCTCTAAATGATAACATTACATGTGTAAAAGATTTCAAAGGTGTTGGTTTATATTGTCCTATGTTTCTCAGCTCCATCTAACAGCTCTAGTGCCACGTGAACAGCATTCACTCCTCTATACCCTTGGTGGAAAATGTATAAATCAGCCCCATCAAGTATTTCCAAAGTCAAATTTCTTTTTAGTTTTGAATTGAGCACCCGGTACCCTTTTGCATTTGATTCTTCCATCTACATGAAAAACTGCATGCAGTACTAAATCTTTATAATAATTTTTTTGTGTTTTAACCTCTGTATGTAATTGGGTATATTAATTTTCCTTTACTCTCCCAGGAGCATAACCGCAAGTGACAGGAAACCTCACCAATGTGAAGGAAAATATAACAATTATTAGAAAATATTGAATTTCCCATAACGTGAGAGGAAGTGAAGTCATTAACATGTTTGTTTATACCCAGAAGTAGGGATGCACAGATACTTTTCGAGTACCAGTGCAGATACTCGGCATTTTCATGAGAACTACCATGCCAGCTGCAACCAGCGGTTGCAGCTGGGACCTGTCTCTGGCACTCCACCACTGTTCTGAAACCATTAGTCTGTATTGTTTTACAAAAACTGTTACATGGCAATAAACAAAAATGTATTAGTACTCGTACTTGTAAGTACTCAGCAAGTACCAGTACTCGTACTCGCAAAACTGGTATCTGTGCATCCCTTTATTTATATTTATAAAAACAATATCATACATTAAAACAGAGATGTTCAAATCCCAGGAGCTCCGTATGCTCCTTACAAATGACAGCTATCTCCTAACTTTTGAATTTTTCTCTAGTGTAGTCTTGGAGCTCAAAAGTATCAGTACATGTACTCGTACTTGTACCGAGTACTGTACTTGGTATTTGTGCAACCCTACCCAGAAGTATTGCATATTTCCTTTGCTCCCTGTGCTGTAAAAGAGCATTAGTGGAGAAAAGGAAAGGTGACAATAATCTGCTGGGATACAACTTTCCAGTAAAGTGGAGCTCCACAAGTCCACAAATACTCACCTCCACTCCAGTTATGAGACATCTTAAAGCTCCCTGATCGTCACCAACATCTTCTTCTTGGCTTTTTCCAGGCTTTCAGCACAGTGTACATTCTGAAGAAGATGGTGAACAAGCAGGTGAGTCTCTTTTATTGCAGAAGAGTCATAGCAAGTCTCTTCTGCAATAATGAGCCTGTCTGCTTGCAATTTTTTTTACTTATGTTCCACTTTAAGTTAGATCCTACAATAATAAGTCAAAATAAATCATCACTAAAATACACCACATAGGGGTCTATTCACAAAGCTGCCGAGGGCAGCCGAGTGAATGACCGATCAGAAGTGAAGTGATCCGAACACTGTTCGGCTATTCACTTCAGGCTGGTACGGCTGATTTCAGCCGTATATCGGCTGAAATCAGCCGTACATCGGCTTGCTTCGTGTGGCTTCGGATCAAGTAGGTAAACGACTTGAATTAAGTTTCTTTTATTTATTAATTCTTTATTAAATTATCACAACCATACATATAAACATCTTAGCATACATATTCCATACATTAACACTCTCCCGTCCCCCAATCCTTATCCATATCCCGCACTTCTCTTCTCTCCCCTTTAACCCCCCCAGTTTATTATACTTCCCTTCCTTCTATTAAACCCCCTTATCCACATCTCTATATTATTGTTTGTGTTCCTATCAACTCTACTTTAGTGTTACTTTAGTGTCTTCTTCCTTTCCCCTGTTGTCCGAATCCGCCCAGACAGATGCTCTACCACCAAATCCTTACCATCCATTAAATTGATTCTGCCCACCCAGGATAGTTTCAGTATAGCATAGGAAGCAAGATCTGCTTTAATTTTATTTAGTATCGGAACATAGTTTGCTTGATATAGCCCTGCCATGCTGGATGTTAAAATAATTCCCAGATATTTAAGGCTCCTCTTCCATTTAAAGGGGAAATAGGACATCAGGGCTTGCTTCTCTCGTTCTGTAACTGTCAAATTTAAAATCTCCGACTTATCTAGGTTGATTTTGAAATTTGAGAGTTCTCCATATTCCTGAAATTCTCTCAGCACCTGTGGTAGTGTTGTTCTGGGGTGTTTTATGTACAGTAAAATATCATCAGCATATGCTGCTATTTTAACCTCCCCCGCTTTCGTTTCTATTCCCTGTATATTTTGGTTTAAGCAGATTGTAGCCAGCAGGGGTTCCAGTGTCAATGCGAAAAGTAAGGGGGAGAGGGGGCATCCCTGTCTTATATAGTGTTATTTCCCGCGATAAGGTGCCATTGATTCTTAAAGTCCCACAAGTCCCCCCCATGCCTTCCCCTCGTCCCCTTATGTCAATGAATGTCAATGTCAATTAATCTAATACAGAAAACAGTAATATAACCATTTACATGTTCTTAAGTTAAATATATCCTGTGTCCCCAGAAAGCAGACATTTTTACCAAGGACCTCGGTACACCCTCCCCCTCCCTTTCTATATAACTCCTGCCCTTCTGGGCTACATCTTTTGCCAGTGATGAGCCGGTTTTGTCATTCCTTTTAAGATGGTTTCCGGCCATCCTGGGAGTATTGGGGGGTAATTCCAATTTTTTTACAAAAGTCTACAAGGTCCTCTGGAAACCGCAGTGTCGCTGTTCTGCCTTCTCTCGTTGCAATAAGACAAGCCGGGAACCCCCATCTGTATAGGATACGTTGTTCTATTAATACTTGCGTCAATGGCCGCAGGGCCCTCCTGCGCGCCAAAGTCTCAGGTGCCAAATCTACAAAGATCTGTACTTTCACTCCATTGATTTCCATCCCTGGTGCATTTTTCAAGCTTTCCATAAGTTGTACTTTGTCTGTATAATAGTGAAACCGCACAATTACGTCCCTGGGACTCTCACCCCCCAGCATTTTGGGACGGATTGCTCTATGCACTCTGTCGAAGATAAACTCTGTAGATGGTAAACGTTGCATTAAAGTATTAAAAGTCTCTCTGATCTTATCTGGTAACTCCCGATCTCCTATAGCTTCTGGGACCCCCCGCAGTCTCAAATTATTTCGTCTGTTTCTGTTTTCATAGTCTTCCATTTTATATGATAACGTTCTTATTGTATGCTCATCAGTTCTACTCTGATCTAATCTGAATTAAGTTTCTAATGCACAGTATCATTGCTGGGGTTTTCACATAGATATTACAGGATTTATGTTATATTTTGCACTTAAATTGTTGAATGTCACAATAAATTGATCACACTGCATGCATTCCTGCAATTTCTCCCACATGCAATAATTCAAAAATCAATAAGTATTCTTAAAATAACTTCTTGCAATTGGGTTGAAAGGCTAGCTATGGTGGTCTATTTATCAGAAAAAAATTGCCATGCAGCTTTTCAAAAACAAGTAGAAGGCATTAATATCTTTACCATGGGCACAGATTTATTTGACAATTTTTTTGTAGTTTCCCTTAAAATAGGTAGCTCTTCTAATTTGGCTGTGTTCAGTCAGTTTAATGATTATCTATTCATCAACTTACACTTAGCTAATCAAAAGAGAAAAAAACATTTGGTTTGTTTATTTGTACCATTGTCAATGGATGTTACATGAATGTTACATGTGTGTGTTTATGTAAATATGGATAAATGCTTGTATTTATTTATTTATTAGCCTAATATAACAAATGACCCCAGGTGATCTAAACTAAGGCTTCATGCAGAATTTAATAGTTCACACTTCCATTTCCATGATAAGATCCCCTTTGGCAAATCCACTCATAACCCCCGAGATATTTCTGACATTTTCCGGGCCTATTATGTCACTCTATATAAATGTCCCTAATACATCTTCCAACATGGAACTGTTAGCATTTTGTGATAAAATTTGTCGATATATAAATCGGACGCTGCCTTACCTTCACTCCCTCAGGCATTAATAGATGATTTTGATCAACCTTTTTACAAAACCTTTGTGGATTCACTTTCTCCTGCCCTATCTGTTACATATAATTACATTTCACAGCTACCTTTTCCCTCTCTAAGAAGTAAGTCACAGTTCTACCCCAGTCAGGTAAGGGTTCTATGTTATATGGCAATGATTATTCTATCTCTCTTACAAACTTACTATAGATGTTCGTATTTACCCAAAGATCATTGTGAAGCATCTTATACCCATCCTTCCTACCCTCCTACATCTTGATCAGCTAGGTTTCACGCTCGGACGGCTGGCTCAGTACAACACTCTTAAATCCATTGCTCTGATATAATTTACTCAATGTTGTTCTATACCTGCTTGTCTTCTCTCAGTTGATGCAGAGAAAGCCTTGGGTTGGATGGTGCTTTCTAGAGGAAACTGTATTACAACTAGGCATTGGCCCGACCTTATTTAAAAAATGTTTTGCCTTGTATAAGAAGCCCTCAGCCAGGGTTTATACCAATGGTTTGCTATCAGATCCCTTTAGTATTCAGAATGGCACAAGGGCCCTTTCTCCACTGCTTTATGTATTAAGGATAAAACATATAGCTATAACATGTTGCTATTCATAATAACCCAGATACGCATGGTATACGGATTGGTGCCAACCACTATAAAATTTCTGTTTACGCTGACGATCTTCTGGTGTATGTGACAAATCCCATAGTGACCATTCACTTGTTACTTTAGGAATTTGATGCATTTGGCTCCCTTAGCAATTTTAAAGTTAATTCTGAGAAAACTGAGGCATTTCCCTTCCCTCTCCTACTGTTAATCACCTTAGAATGCCAGTAAAATCAGAAATTTGATTAAAGGTGAGAAAGTACTTAGGGGTTCACATTCCCTGCAACCTTATTACACTGGTAGATCTTAACTATCTACCCTTGATCCACTCCATTTTGGGCCTTCAGAAATATGATGGAACTTATTTTTTCATGAATAGGGAGAATAAACATTGTAAAGATACATATGTTTCCCAAGAAGCAAACTGTTCCTGTTAAACCTCCCCTAACTTATTTCAATATTTCCCATAAAGCCATCAAGGAATTAATCAGGGTGTATAAAGATTGTCAGCTCAATAGGCATATCCTAAATAGGTCTAAACAGAATGGAAGTCTGGGTCTAATGGCTATATCTTTATATTACCCTGCTGCGGTGGTGACTAGGATTGTAGAATGGTTCCACAATGCCCAATCCAAGTTGTGGGTCACTGTTGAGGAAACATTATCCTCCTTAAAAACTGACAATGTTGCCACGGGTATTACCCTAATAAGGATATGCTCCCAATTCTGGTATCCAAAACACTGAGTATGCACACAATAATAAGACCAGCAATCTTTTCCTCCTGGGTGGGCCCTATGACTCCTCTATTCTCCAACCACGCCTTTCCTCCAGAATAATCCATGTCTACTTTTTTTCTCTGTATATCCTTGGTGCTGTATGTAACAAACATTTTGGGGAATTTTATGCTGGATATCAATTTTATTATATTTATGTAATTGTATGTCAAATAAATTATATTTTTTGATATTACCTATGCAATGGTCATGACACCTTACTAAACCCCATATCTCTTCTTGTGGTTCTATGTACATTGTAGGGGGAGAGGTGTCTTCAGAGTGTGCATGTCAAGGCAATTCATGAACTTGTGAATTTTGGTTTATTTTACAGTCATCCTGTATACAAACACATTTGGGAAAGCCAACACCACTAAAGCCAGTCCTGAACATTTGCTTTTAATCCCTTGCAACTTTAATGCTTTTTAGTCATGTACACACACACACACACACACACACACACACACACACACACACACACACACACAGTGAACACAATGCAAGATACTACACTGCCACAATCTGTACCTTCAAATGCTTCATGAAAATAGAAATAAACCACCATTTAACTCAGCCATATATTGTTTTAAAGAAAGCTATTGCAAACTTCACATTATATTTTTTATAATAATTTCCTGTCATTAATTATCCCGAAGATAAGGATAGGGATAGACAGTCATGTGAACATGGAGCTGAAAGGACTAAGTAAACATGTTTTAAGAAGGACTTTTTTTTGTAACTAGACATGTGCGATTCGTTTCGTTCCGAATCGAAATTCTGACGAATTTTCGGAAATTCGGACATTCGGATGTATCCGAATTCCGAATTACAGATATAACGAATGCAAACGAATCCGAATGTTCATTTCCGAAATTCGGTAGCGGTAGTTTGTTTCGTTTTCGTTTCTTATTCGTTTCTTATTCGTTTAGTTCGTTGAAGCAAAGGAGAAACACATTTTTCCCCCTCAAATGCCACTTTGCTGCAAACGAATGAACGAAACGAATAAGAAACGAAAACGAAACGACCGGTCGAACGAACTACTGCTAACGAATTTCGTCCGAATCCGAATTCTGAATCCGAATTGACTTTCACACCTGAATCCCGAAAAACGAAATAACACAAATCCGAATTTAAAACGAAACGAAACTAAACAAATTTTTCTACATGTAACATTAACTGTCTTACAACATGGAGACACACTGCATCTTTACATAAAAAATCCTGCCCGTGCAATGATAAGGGCCCATTGTGAGTTTTTTCCTGACTTGGTGTGCCTGCCAGACTTTCTATCAATATCAGTTCAGTTTATGTTTGTAATAGTTGATAATAAAATAGTAAGGGATTCACTATTATCTGTTTTTACAGACAGCAGAGTATCCCAGAAATCATGAATACAGCAAGACATATGAAAAAATAGACATTTGTAGCCTAATTATATTGTAGTATATTGAATAACTTTTACCCCAGTTTTTGGGTACTTGGTACCCTTATTTTATATCATTTTACACAGGCATTATATTCTTTTACTTTTAAACACTGCCCCCCACACTTACCTGTGGCCGCTTGTATCCTCCTTCTGCTGTCAGTCAAACTGTAGCTGCAAGAGTGGGGGCATGGCTGGCTGCACGCTGTGTGTGTCTTAGAGCTGTGACAACTAATCGATTAAATTAAAAACAATTGATGATGAGAATAGTTGGCAACTATTCTCATCATCAATTAGTTGGTTAGGGAGAGAGGGAGAGAGAGAGAGAGGGAGGGAGAGGGAGGGAGAGGGAGGGAGATTGTTTTATAAAACCAATCAATTAGTTCAAAAAATAAACTAATCGATTATGGAAATAAAATAGCTGCAGCCCTAGTTTGTCTATAGATGCACAGAACTAGATGCAGGCATGACCATGAGTTTGTACACACAGGTGCCTCCACAGCAGGCGGAGAGCACCAATACATGGGGTGGGGCTAGTAGTTTGGATACCACTAAAGAACAAGGAAATAAAAAAATGTCAAGAAGATCTCTTTAAATTGTTCACCCTATGGCCCAGTATTTAGTCTTTGAGCACTTACAGAGGAATGCATAGCAGTTTTATTTATAATTTTGTGTAGTAAACCATGCTTATGTACAGATGATTTGTACTTCTGCAGGACACTGTTGATGTATTTACACTGATAATGCCAAAGATTTGTGGAAAATGTTCTAATTATCACTAGTTTAGTTCCCTGTGCACCCAGAAACAGGCTAACATGTTCTCCTGAAATTCTTTTATATGAGGAATTATTTCTGTTGACACAACCTCCCTGATTGGGACATGACAGGAAGGCTGGGACAGCTGCAACATCACCCCTATTTTAAAGTAACAATCAACTTTGAAGACAAACTGCAACACATTTGTGAATATCAGCCTATCTCGAACCAGACAAATGCATTCACTCATCTCTCTTTATACCACTACAGCCCCCTAAATGACAGTACTCGTTTGCCCATGAATCTTACCTGTTACATATCCACAAAGAGGTAAGCAAAGAAACTCAAGTGACAATATAAGCAAATGACATGTGATATAACTGATTTGACTGTGGTGACACCTGCAATTATCACCAACCTGCTTATTGGATCATTTTTAAGAATGGTCTCATTAGCTTCATATTCATAGTGAATGACAGAAATATTCACTTTCGCTTTAGAAATCAGTTTAGATCTGAATCAGGAAGGGTTATGCAAAATCTAAATGAAAATGCATAATAGATCTTATGCTTTATGGAGAGCAGAAAAAGTTTACACATTGCAGCAGCATAGGATATGAAATAATGGTTTACTTTATAAATATACATATATCGAGTGGATAATTAGTCAAAATTAACTGTTACCTTTCTATTCAGCTCACTCTAACATAGGGGGAATGTCAGCAATATTTACTTGCTGCAGTTTAGTCTTGATTTTGGTTTTGGCAAGGGCTCTATGTTTGTATATTAGCCTTATGTTCTTCATTAAAATCCAAGACATATGGGTCAGTTCACTAAGATGCTTGAGTCATTATTTCCGCATTAACTAAATAGGTGTGCAGTTTGAATTCTTGTAAGTAGTTATTTAACTACTGTTGCACCCCTTATGTCGCATAAATTGGCATTTCTTCTGTATCTGTTAATTCACAAAACTCTGTTTTATGGACTGCTACCAATACTAAAATGATTATTAATGTACGTATGTAGAAAAAACATTAAAAAATCAGAGTTGGGTCCCTTTAAAAAGTGAAATTTGCACTGCTACAAATGATTAAACAATAGTACCAATGAAATAGATCTGTCTTTAAAAGGTCTTCGAAAGTGGTTCAAATTCCACAGTAAATTCAGAACACCAAAAATCTTCTAATTAGGCTGATAGTTAATGGCCCCTACCATAATGGCCCCTACCATAAAACACTAAGGGGGTTATTCACAAAGCTGCCGAAGTGAAGTGAGCCGAACGCTGGTCCCGGGCAAGTCCCAGAGTCTTCGAGCAGGTGCCGGGCAAATGAAAACAACGGGTGGAGCTAGCCATGATGTCATAGCCGGCCCCACCCAGTTGTTGTTGTTTAATGACAGATCTGTCATTACAGTACAACAATTGGGCGGAGCCAGGCATCAATCTGTTGTCGTTTACGGGGAGAACAGTCGGCTTTGGCCAACCTTTCTCCCTGCTTTGGCTGTCACTACAGCTCACCCGAGTCGAAGCATATGCATTCGGCTCGGCTGCTGTATGGGTTATTGTGAAAAGCCTGTACGGCAGCCCTTTGGTTCAACTGAACCGAAGGGCTCCGGCGGCCGAAGTGAGCCAAAGCTTCGACAAGATCCGTCGGCAGGTAAATTAATAACCCTCTAAGTGAAAAACCAGAACACCAATTATCACTTGACAGACCTAAGAATTCAACAAAGATTGCCTGCACTAATAATGAGTAAACAACATGCACATCACCCCTGCTAATAAAATCAGGTTACAAATTTCACTCAGTATGCATTACTACAACTTTGAACCTGGGGTGGTACATTAATAACGACTACCTATATTGATGTCTCTGATGATGCATAGATGTATCAAACACTTTGTACTTGGGGGTCCAGAGGCCTAGGGCACACATTACCCCTTCTGGGGGAGACGTACATCAGAGGCATGTCTAGTCTGGTATCTATACAAAGCTAAAATTCATAACAATTATATATTGTCTGAGCCTTTCTGATTGCGTGGGGAGCTGGCTCAGTGACATTCCCTAAAAGGCCCACAAAAAGCTGCTGCACAAGGCAGCTAGGAAGTTCTCCTTTGACCACCAAGAAGAAGATCTAGTTAACATCAAGAACAGAATCTTTGCAAAGCCTTACTTTGAGAGAGAGAGAGAGAGAGAGAGAGAGAGAGAGAGACCACCCCAGATTAATTTTATGTTTCATTGACCTTGTCTCTCTTTTTTTGTAAAATCTTTTTCTCTATATTTTTCTGCAATGTATCTTTTATTAAAACAATCTTTTAAAATTGTTAAGTGTTTCCCTACACTATAAACAAAAACCTAAAATATCCTTGTCTCTGTGAGGAGCACAACTATATTGTACCTGTTATGAACCTGCCATAATCCTTCTCTGAAGGGAAAGTAGGCATCATAGGCATTGCTTAAGTTTTTTAATTGTCACTGTTAACTGGCCCCAGTGATGATGTCTCTTCGTCTGCTGGCCTTAGATTGTTGTCCCGCAAGCTGGAAAATATATGTGCAGGGTGAGGCTGAGAGTACTATCATCACGTCTTGGTGACAGCAGAACAAACTCAACTAATCTTTCCTCATATCTAAGCTCCTACATGCCTCTTATTAGTTTAGTTTCTATTCACCAAGTGCATAACTTGAAATAACCAAGTGCATAACTTGAAATGTATCAGCTTTAAACATAATTTGCCACATGTTGCATAGATGTCCAATAAAACAGTGCATTCAGGTCTGCTTGTAAGTTGGAGACATCTTGTAAGTACTTCATCCCACTACAGCTTGGTGTCATCTACAAACACAGAAACTGTACTATTAATCCCAAAATCTATAGCGCTTATAAATAGGTTAAACAGCAGGGGTCCCAAATCTGAACCTTGGGCTACACCACTAACAAGCGTAGACTGTTTTTATTTTTTCAGTATGTGCTCATTTTTACAACTTAAGGTAAATTAAATCATATTATGGTCACTGCTACTCAGATTTTCTTTATTTGAATATTTGTAATAAGCTCTGCATTGTTTGTGATTAACCGCAGAGCATCATTTCTAGTCAGGGCTTCTATAAAATGTACCATAAAATTGTCTTGCATTAAGTTTATAAATGTTCTCATTTTTACTGTTCCAGCAATGCCATTATAGCAGTCAATGTTGAGGTAGTTAAAATCTCTAATTATTACAACTGCCCCAGCCCATTCAGTCTTTATCATTGATTATTCGGTACAACAAAAACAGGTGGAGACAATTCTAAGGAAGCATTGGTACATTCTTGAAAGAGACAAAGCCCTGGGTTCCATTTTTCCAAAAAAGAATATCATATATAGGAATGCTCCGACATTAAGAAACATATTAGCCCAGAATTATATGGATCCACCTAAAAAGCAGCTCACTCTTTTTCCCATGTGAAAGATGCAAGGGTTGCAATATCTCAAAACATAGAAAGAAAATTATGGAGTTTAAATTTAATGTAAATAACAAAAGGTTTGATATCAAATAATTAATATCATTCAATAGAACACATGTAACTTATCTGGTAGAATGTCCTTGCGGACAACAATAGGTTGTGAGGACTACTGGAACTGGAATCTAAGAGCATATTCAAAAAATAAAGAATGGATTTGATAAAAACAGCTTATCCAAACAAAATATATCACAATAAGGACCCTAAGGCGTGTACGTTTTGTGGTATTGATCGGATAATTAAGCCTTGGAGGGAAGGTAATCTTAAGAGACTCATCTCGCAAAAAAAAACTAGGTAAATTTACCTGTTAGAAACACTTTACCCTAAAGGTCTAAATTTTAAAATAGACCTTAACTGTTTCTTGAGCAACGCTTAAGAAAGGTATGGTAATACATTCTTTATGATTCCCACCTTTGGTCTTCTATCAGTTGGTAGGAGTTTTGTTTTTATAGGAATGATTTTATTTATTTTATAAATTACTAATTCATTTGAATACTTTTTATGGAGATTTATCATTTCACTGGACCATAAGGCAATGTTGTTTTACATCCCATTTTTATTTATATGGATTTAATGGGGTTTATTATATAACTTTTACTTATATATATGAATAAAAATGGAAAGTTCAAACCAAGGCGCAAAACTTGTGGGGTAGGTGATTTAAAACATGAGTGCTGGTAAATGTACTAAAATTGGAATAAACGATTGTATAAATAAAAATGTTAATAAAATGCACTCACTTACATTTGTAGTGAAGAGGGAAAAGTAGCCTCTCAGGAGGATCGAGTGGTCCAGGATCAGGGGCTGGAGAAATCTCGGACGGTGCCGGCTGTTGTTGGAGAGTAAAGGACTGAGAGTCGGAGGGAGGCGAGACAGTACAGAGACTGTGTCCGTGTGACTTCTGTATGGACCGGAGTCGGGACACTGTGATGTTAGATATGGGTCACTGGTGCTTCAGCTGTGCAAACACCTGTCCCTGCAGCTGACAGGACGGTGTTTGAACAGAGAGCGGTCCTGTCTCTGGAAGTCGGGTGGTAGCGGCGCATGTAGCGTCTGGCCGTGTATGCGGGAGAACTGTTACTGGCTGTATACGTGTGTGGATGTTCAAATGATGGTTAGTATTTCCAACTCTTCATTGAGTCCAGTGGGGGCAAGGGTGTTCAGGCAGTAGATCCAGAAGGTTTCTTGTCTGCAGAGTCTCTGAAAGCGTTCTGCGGGGGAGTAATGGTCCGGGATTTGTTCAATGGCGAATAGGTGTAAGTCCTGGGTGCGTTTTCCATGTTTTTTGACAAAGTGTCGTGGGACACTGTGGTCGCAGTCCCCATCGGCAATGAATCGTCTGTGTTCCCCTATCTTCTGTCTTAAAGGGCGGATGGTACGGCCAATGTAAAGCATGTTGCACGGACATTTGAGGCCATAGACTACATGGTCGTGTGAGCACGTGATAAATTGCTTGATGGGGTAAATGTTATTGAGGTGATCAGTGAAATCAGTTTGCCCATGGGTAATAAACTGGCATGTGAGGCAAGAGGGTTTTCTACATTGGTATGTGCCCCCACCCTGTTATCAAATTTGTGGTTCGGTGTATTTTTGGGTGCATCCTTATGGATCTTGCTGGGGGCTATTTTGTTTTTTAGGTTTCGGGCCTTCCTAAAAGTAACTGCTGGTTTGGCTGAGATGAATGGCGCCAGTTTGGGGTCTTCTTTTAGGATATACCAATTTTTCTGAATGATACGCTGTATAGAGTCGTGACATTTACCAGCACTCATGTTTTAAATCACCTACCCCACAAGTTTTGCGCCTTGGTTTGAACTTTCCATTTTTTAGCAAGCACAGGTCCTCCTACTGTTTTTCAGGGCAGCATACTGTTCACACCGAGCCCCCCTTCCGAGAGCGCTGTTTGTTCACTTGTATGTATATTATATATATGAATAGATTACTATGGTTAGTTTTTTACAGTCCTGTAAATATTTTTTACAGTCTTGTAAATATATTTAACATCAAAGTTTGTGAATGAATTATGGCATTTATTGCGTAATTGGAAGATATGTACAGCCGTACATTATTATGACACCTAGTGGTAGGATTGTACTAGTGCAGTTTAGATAAATGAGAGCCGCTGGTCACTGTTGTTATGCACTTTCGGTGGACGGAGCATACCGACAGTCGGCCAGGGCCGGCCTTAGGGGCGTGCGAGCAGTGCGGCCATGGCAACAAGGGCGCTGTGCGGCCGACACAGCTCGTCCTGTGGGCGGCTTCTCTCCCCCTCACCGCTGGCCATCCGATATATCTGGCAGGGGTCTGTTTGTTTTAAAGCATGACATGTTTGGTGTCTATTTACCCGACGTGACCCCGCTTTTTATATTTTACCAAAAATATGGGTAATAAATGGGTGTGGTTACTGGGGGTGTGGCCACTAAAGGGTGTGGCCACTGAGGGGTGTGGTCACTGAGGGCCGCTGTAAAGCTTTCTCGCACGGGGCGCCTAAAGGCCTAAGGCCGGCCCTGCAGTCGGCCATTATACACGAGGAGTGAAGGATATGTCTGAATTTCTTAATGCTATTTGCAACTTATGTTGTGTAAGTGCAATTAAACTGTTTTTAGAATAAAAGTTGTTTTTAAACATACTGCACTACAGAGATATGATGCTTTCTGTTTGAGCTGTTGTGGGACCCCATCAGAGTGAAAGTGGTGGTACATCCGGGTAGATTTGGCAACTTACCACTGTGGAGTGCCTGAGGGAGGAACATCAGAGACGGGCTTTGGAATAAGAGAGAGTCTGGGATTATCTGCTACTGAGCGATATATGGCTTATCTGTGCGGGAAGAGTTTCAGAGCACTGTGCATGTTTGTTTTTGGTGTTTGCTGGGAGAACCGTTCTGGACATCTTATACATTTATTACAGACATCTGGCGTCTGGTGACTAAGTCTATTAGTAGAAGGAAAGTGTGTAGGTTTTTAATCTGTACAGTGCAACAGGAATGAGCTGGTCACAGGATCATGTGCATTATTTAATGAAAACCTTTGGCATGTCGAATTGCTCTTATATCTATAGTGTGTGTGTGTGTGTGTGTGTGTGTGTGTGTGTGTGTGTGTGTGTGTGTGTGTGCGTGTTTAGCTTTTTAGCTATAGCTCCTGTTGAAATGTGAAAAGAAAAGAAAAAATATATGAAATGCTACTCTTGAAGGATAGCTAAATGAAATGTTTTAAGATTCTTTTCACTTTTCTTGAACTATAGTAAAAACATAATTAAAGATATTGCCTAGAGTCACTTCATATCTAAGCAAAACTGTGGCAATTGATATTTTCCATTATAAATAAAATATTGATTCAACCCTTTATAAAGAGGCTCCTAAGTCAATGTATAATGCTGAGGCTTACAGAGGTCTTGCAAAATGTCAGCAACAGTCTGTTATGCACATAGCTAGCAACTATCCATGAGATTAAAAAGCATCTGTGCTGATGCAAAAACAGACAGCTGTCAAGCCTTCAGGGAAGGTAAAATCTGTATTCAAGAGGAACTGTCCTTGATATTACCTGGGCATAATATTCAAGCTCAAGAAAAGTTTTTCATAGATACAAGCATCCATAATTTTATTTAGTCTTAAGTTTATCAGTACTTTAAATAAATGTGATTGGATAGAAGAAATAAATACTGTATAAAATAGAAATATTCTGATTGCGAGGTTAATAATATTTGGTCCATTCTTGTCACATGATAAAGATGCTCTGTTCCTCATTAATTTATTATAAGTTATACAAGTGAACTTTTTTTATGCTTCTTTAAAGTCCTGCATGTAATTCCTTACTTTATACTGTTGTTTTCACTTTAAAGATGTCCCAAGGCAAATTAATGAGTTGGCTAATACACTTTTTCTCAATGGCCTGCCATAAAATCCCACAGATATAGAATTTAAGTTGGTTTATTTATAAAGCTGATGACAAGCTAAAAGTCTATCTCTGGGGAAAAAAGTAGTGGGGCTACACTTGCACTGCAAGAGTTAACTGCTCATTTATGTTGAAGGATATTGTGTAAAGGACTTTTACTGACCTGATTCCTGCTACTCCAACAGTTTCCATTCACCTCTCTTCCCTACTCTCTGGCTTGTGGATTGTCCCTCCACATTCTCATGTACAATGCAGGGCTTTATAGCCAATATGGCTTGCATTTGACAACATGACATCAGTGGGCCTCCGACCACTGGAGCACAGAGAGGAAGAGGCTGTGGACACTCATCTTGGAGCCTGCAGGAGCATGTATTAAGAAATCTATTGTAACCCGCTGTTACTTTCCTATATTTTAGAATTAATTACAGACATTCCTCGTTTAACGACCTACCTGTTTACCGACTGCTCGGACTTACGACCGGGGGTGTGTTTTCAGACTTACGACGGAATTCGGACTTGCGACCGCGCGGCGCGCAGTTCAGACGTAGGAGCATGAGTGGCATTGTGGCTTCTTCTACAGTACTGTACAGTGCGGCCTATGGTGACTTCTACTGCAACACTGCGACATTGATTCTATGCAGAAGATCTACAGATTTCTGGGTGAGTACTATGCAGCATACTGTCTACAGTACAGTATTGTATGGATAGTACAGTACTGTATATTTGCAACACTACAGTACTGTACTGTATATGCATGGAGTGCCAGCCATTCCAGCCACCTTTCTGTTTCTGATGTGCAGCCCAGGTGGTACCAACTTGCATCCCCAACAACTCCAGCCAGCCAAAAAAGGGCACCACAAAATTTCTTGCACACATCGTTTACCTGTTTAGTGAGCCTCAATGTCAAACTCCAAAAAAAAAAATAAAAGCAAAGTTATCAAGTTGGAGTTTCCTTTGTCCATTTCTTTCTCTCTGAATATTGTAATATTGTATAATACATATTATACTGTACTGTATACAATTCCTCGTTTAGCGACCGATTCGTTTAACGACATAGTCGTAGGAACGGAACTCGGTCGCTAAACGAGGAATGCCTGTACTGCATTTTTGGGACCTTGTTAAAAAAGCTTTAAATCTAAAACTATGATTTTATGAATAAACTGTATCTATAATTTTAGGCAACCTAAAGTAGATGTAAACCCTAACATTTAGTTTGCTAAAGCACTGTGTATCATAAATAATATGGCCATGTTTTTTTTTCTTTTCTAAAATACTGTTTTTAGTTTTTTGCAAGTCAGTACTACTTATCTGCTTTAGCCTCTTTGCTGACACTTCTTGCACTCATTCCAGCTGCAGTCTAAGTTTCCTGCTCAGGCTTCCTATTGGTGGCAATGGCAGAACATACTACCCTGGAACACACATATTCTGTGGATGTTCATTTAGGTATTGGTCACCTCAGAGTGGCCTTCAGAGTTTGCAATAAACAAACTATGATGTAGCATTGCATGTTTCAAGAATCCTCTAATGTGAGCATTACAAACCTTTCACATGGGTTTGGCTAACACACTACATGTAAATAGCCTTGCATTATCAAGATAGTAGCAGTTATAATACTGATTTTTTCCTAACAACTGACATTTTTGCTAGTCTTTTAAAAAACTGATAAAATAAGTAATCATAACACACGCTGAACATATCATAAAAGTCAATAAGGCATCACCTGGATTGCAGGTTGGAACCGCTGTCAGCCTTGACATTTTACTTGACATGGTACACTGAAATCACTGTGACCTTCGCAGTTGTTTCTATACATAGGAAATGGAATTAAGGTGAGATGCCAGCTAGAAACCTCTCCCAGATTACATTCAAAGCTGAGTAAGCCATCTATCTATATATTATTTCTAGTACCAACCTTCCCCATACATGACACTAGAATGCAGATTGCAGCAATTAAGCTTAACTGACAGTATTGAATGTGGTAAAATCATGAACCACTCTTAATGCTTAAGAAACTGCATTAGTCTGCCCATACACTTAGTATAGCTACCAAAAGCAGCATATGTTTGGTTACTATGTTTATGTGACAGTCTGTACCACCTAGTGGAAAGGATTCACAGTTCCTTATATGTAAACTGTAAGTTGATATACTTTAAAATGCCCAATACTATCCCACATGTTCAGTAAAATACACTGCACAGTGGATTCCCAACTGAATGCAAATGATGCGTTTCAGCTGTGGATCATTGTTTTGGGATAATTCTTAATCCCATCATTCAGTATCTTCAGCCAGTACTGAGTGTGAGCCTTTTATGGGAAGATGGGAAAACAAGACTGTATTTATTTCTGATGTGGCCTCCTTGTTGTAATAGGGGTGAGCGGGGGTGATAAACCTTTTTTTATGGGGTACAGAGTGGTAACAGATGTTTCTGAACTGGATAAAACGTCTGTTTTGTAGAACCCTGACACTCCCTTTTTAAAGGCTGCATGCACATACTATCAGGAGTTGCTGACATATGAGGTTTATGTGAAATTTCCATTAGCAAATGTAAATAATTTTGTTTGTACATTTTAGTTAGAGTTTGATTCATCTGTTTGACCTGTCTTAATATATTGTCTGTTCATCTGTTCCTATCGTGGTGATAATTCACTTACAAACAGATGCTGCAGGGTATCCTGTTAATTGCAGATGGTCAGTACAAGAATAAGGTCCATATACATGTTGGGACCAGGATTGTTTATCTGGACAATGAGTGCAAACTCGCTTTTGTCTCTGTCTAACAGCTTCAAAGCATCCCGTTATTTAGATAAGCAATACGGTTGCTGCCCTGTTAAGGAAGCATATCATGGCCTTTGGTTAACCTACAAACAGCTGCGCATTTGTAATTTTCCCTCCAGATTTTGGGTACAGTAAAGTCATTAAAAATTTGCATAGAGGGGGGCGTGGCGATCTGCCGACCAAGATGGCCGCTGGTTGAGTGAGCTCCGCTCCACCGATCCCCTAGATAGCGAACAACAGCCACCATAAGCCTACCTGACCGACCATTCAGCCACCGGAGCTCCCGGACACAACACTCGTCCACACCCGGAGTGTGATGCGGTGATCCAGGAGGCAGAAAGAGCCGCGATTCACGCACAGCCGACAGGGACCCAAGATGGCGGACGTATCTCAGCACGAGGAACTGCGGGCCTCTCCGGCTCCCACACCTGAGGTATTCGACTCCTCATCCCTCGATAGCATGCCCCTGACCCCAGCAGACAACCCAGTGAGTGTCAGGGACATGGCCTTATTAGATAAATTCCGCACGGTGCTGCAAACGGAGCTGACCCTGGCAACTGACAAGCTGGCAGCAGTGCTATCTACTGAAATTAAAGAGATAGGCACCCGCACAGATCTTCTTTAAACCAAGATGGACAATGTGATTACGATAGTGGAATCTCAAGAGAGGGAATTTGATACAATCTCTGAACATCTGGGGGTCGCACTAGACAAACTGGAAACCCCGCCAGACGCGGGAATCTGCGGCTTAGGGGCCTACCTGAATTCATGGAGGATTTGACTTCCTCAGCCACAGCTCTTTTTCAGGAACTGGTTCCATCTATCCCTATTGATCGATTGGAATTCGATCGCATACATATGGCCCTGGCACAAAGACGCCGTGATGGTCCTCCAAGGGACATAATCATCAAGTTCACCTACTATAAGACGAAAGAGGCCATTTTGTCTACCGCCAGAGGAAACCGAGAGTCTAATCTTCCAAGGTCACCCGTATCAAATATATGCTGACCTTTCCCCAACCACACTCCAACGGCGGAGAGAGCTGAAACCCCTGCTGGAATTGCTCAGAGCGCAAAATATCCCGTACCGCTGGGGGTTCCCCTTTAAGGTGCTTTTCAACTGGGATGGGAAATCGTTTGCAGCATCTACCCCAGATGACCTCCGCAAGATTCTCGCAGAATTGTCTCTACTGCCCCCATCACAAATGCACACCTCATCACAGAAAGAGAAGCATCTTACAGTCCCACCAAGCCCGATTTGGGAGAGGCAACAGAAGACGCGAACATCCCCACAGAAGAAGCAGAGAGATAACCCCCTTCCTGCAGATCCGACCTGATGACGTGAGGTCCACCTGGTTCCAGTTTTTCCTATCACCTCCTCCATAAAGTTTGTCCTCCTCCGAGTTGGCCACTGGGCCGTTAACCTAACAATTACTGAGGGAGCTGAGGGGTGTCTGAGGTTGTTTATTGATGTTGTTGATGCCCCTGCCTTTGCCACCTGGGCGAGTACCCGCTGTGCTCCTACTTGGCCGGGGTACCATGATGTCGGCACCCTCAGATGCCCCCCGCGCTCACTTTGGTTCATGCGTGCTGAAGCGCCTGTTTACTTTATAGACTCCGTTGATGTCTGATATTACTGCTTTTGCGGTTAGTAGTTGTAAATGGCTTTATTCAGGTAGTAATAACTGATAAGCTATCGCTTTCCATGGGGATTGGTGGTAACACCCCTCCACATGGCAAGCAATGGGACGGATAGTTCCGGTCCCGTTACCTGCGAGGCCGATCCTCGCGGACGGCTGCTATTGTTGTACTTTATTGTTAATCCGTTTTTTGTTTTAACCTGTGTTTTCTCTTGCCCTGAAGGTTTTTTCCCCTCCCACCCCCACATCTCTCTTGGATCAACATCCTACTCATCAAATCGGGTTCTCTCACTGGACCATGCGGACTATCCTATCTACCCCTACTGTGGTGTGCGGCTGAAGTCACAAGCATCGTCCCACTTATCCTCCTTTAATGGCTAGTAAGTTTCTATTAATTTCACACAACGTTCAAGGGCTAAATTCACCTTCCAAACGGCATAAAGCTTTCTCATACTACTCCTCCTGCCATGCGGATGTCATCTGCCTGCAGGAGACTAGATTTTCCACGACATCCTGCCCATGCTTCCTCCATAAAAACTATCCCCAGTTTTATCATGCCAATTTCACTGAAAAAAAGAGAGGGGTACTGGTGGCCTTTAGGAAAACCTTTCCCTTTGTTTGCCACAAACAAATAGCTGACCCTACAGGTCGCTATATCCTCCTACTAGGCACTCTCTTTGATGAGGCGGTTACCTTTGTCACATATTATACTCCGAACGCACACCAAATCAAATTCCTCTCGCATCTATTTCAAACAGTCCAACACCATGCTAAAGGCTTGCTATTTTTAGCTGGAGATACTAACATGGTAATACTTCCCCATATGGATAAAACCAATAAGGTACATGCCCCAACCCCAGTATCGGCACCCCCTATAAACAATCCTTCCCTAGCAACCCTTCTAAATAATCATTGTTTAGTGGATGTATGGAGAGAAATGAACCCCAACACTAAAGACTACACCTACTTTTCTAATCCTCACCAAATCTACTGCAGAATTGATCACATTTTCACAACCCAATGCTTTTTGTCCCATTTCATAACGGCCACCATAAAGGCAATCCCATGGTCAGACCATGCCCCCAACGTCATACAATTTCGTCTGGAGAGCGGCACTCCTGGCCGGGGGCACTGGAGAATTAATGACTCCCTATTGTCCACTGTAGACAACATGTTCCACATTGAAACTTGTTTAAGAACACATTATATATTGCTATTGCCAAGTGTATACCATTGGGTAACAAAAGTAAACGATCGAAAACTAAGCCTGTATGGCTAAATAAAACTGTAAAACAACACATTAACCCCTTCATGACATCACAGTTAGTAAAAAAAAAAAATTCTACCAATATATAATCAGTAAAAAGGTGAGAAAGGAGCAGATAGGCCCAATAAAGGACGAAAACGGGAGGATAGTCACAAATGAGGAGAGGGCCGAGGCGCTGAACACGTATTTCTCCTCAGTATACACTCAGGAAAAAGACGTGTTTAATGTACATGCTAAAACACATAGTTCAGCACAAAATATACCCCAGTGGTTGACGGAAACCCAGATACTACAAAGACTTGCAAAACATAATGCAAATAAAGCAGTGGGACCAGATAACCTGGACCCCAAAGTACTTAAAGAACTAAGCCAGGTTATAACAAAACCATTATTCCCCGTTTTTAAGGACTCTTTAATGACTGGTAGAGTTCCAAGTGACTGGAGGAGGGCTACGGTAGTCCCAATATTCAAAAAGGGGGCAAGATGCCAACCGGGGAACTAGGGAACTACAGACCAGTTAGTCTTACAGCGGTGGTATGTAAAGTGTTGGAGAGAATGATTAAGGACTATTTGGTAGAATTTGTTCAGGATAATGGCATAGTTAATGACAATCAGCATGGGTTCAGGAAAGACCGTTCCTGCCAGACTAACCTGCTAACTTTTTACGAGGGGGTAAGTAGAAATCTGGATGGAGGGAGGCCGGCGGATGTGGAATATCTGGAATTCTCAAAGGCTTTAGATACGGTACCACACAAATGCTTGTTATACAAGCTGAGATCCATGGGCATAGATGGAAGGGTGTGTACATGGATAGAGAACTGGCTACAGGAACGGGTACAAAGAGTATCTGTAAATGGCAGCTTTTCAGAATGGGCTAGTGTCATGAGCGGTGTGCCTCAGGGTTCTGTGCTGCGTCCCATGCTGTTCACCCTGTTTATTAACGACATCGGGGAGGGTGTGAATAGCAATGTTTCAGTGCTTGCCGATGATACCAAAATCGGGAGGGTAATAGAAACGGACCCAGACCGTTTAACATAACAAGAGGACCTGGATAAAATAGGGGAGTGGGCTAATATGTGGCAGATGAGGTTTAACGTCGATAAATGCAAAGTAATGCACTTTGGGATTAAAAATAAGCAAATGGGCTAAGAAACTAAAAGTCAGATTTCGGCTTTTAGTCTAATTTTCGAGCCGCGTACAGCAGAGGACGCCGCGGGCTCGCAGGGACAAGGTGAGTGTCACGTTTCTCTGCAGCCCCGAGTCTGGCTCGGAGTTACCGCTCCTAGCATTGAAAATTCACCCCGAGCCAGACTCGGGAATACCACCAGGGAGGTTAATAGCTTGCAGTGCCAGGCTGCTGTAAACAAAGCAAGTAGAGTCCTGTCCTGTATTAAGAAGGGGATTTATTGCAGAGACAAGTCCATAATTGTGCCACTTTATAGATCACTGGTTCGGCCTCATGTGGAGTATGCGGTCCAGTATTGGTCACCAGTCCACAGAAAGGACGTCCTTGAGCTTGAAAGAGTCCAGCGGAGGGCAACCAAACTAATTAGGGGAATGGAGGACCAGAGCTATGAGACACGACTACTAAATTTAAACATGTTCACGTTGGAAGTAAGGAGATTAAGGGGGGCATGATTTTCATGTACAAAATGTTCAATGGTGACAGCAACATTAGCAACATACTCTTTACAATTAACTCTGTAACAAAGACTAGAGGCCACCACCTAAAATTGGTGGAAAAGAAATTCCAGCACAAGGGGTGAAGGGGGTTCTTCACAGTTAGAGCGGTTAGGGTCTGGGACTCGCTGACAGAGGCAGTGATCTCAGCTGAGAATGTGGAATAATTCAAGAAGCTTTTGGACGATTTCCTGAGAAACCATAACATACAGGGGTACAGGTACACTTAAGAATGAACTGATACAAGGACCTGTGTGTGTATGTGTGGGTGTGTATTTATGTATGTATGTATGTATGAATGAATGAATGTATGTATGTATGTATGTGTGTGTGTATGTACATGTATATGTATGTGTATGTATATATATATATGTGTATGTGTATGTGTGTGTGTGTGTATACATACGCACACATCAGCAATAGGTTGGACTTGATGGACTTATGTCTTTATTCAACCTCAAATACTATGTAACTATGTAACTATGTAATAAAAAATTGGACAAAAGAAATAATGTAAATGTTTTTTTAACATAAGTAATCTACATTTTTGACTTAACAAAGTAGACACCTTTTGCAGATATAACAACCAAACACACTTCGGCTTCGGCCAACCTTTCTCCATGCTTCGGCTGTCACTTCGGCTCAGTCGAGCCGAAGCATATGCTTCCGGCTCGACTGAGCCGCTCCGCTGCCTTCGGCTGCTGTACGGGCTATTGTGAATAGCCCGTACAGCAGCGCGTACAGCAGAGGGGGCCAAAGAGAGGTGAAGGATCAGCCAAAGCTATGGCTGGATCCTTTGGCTCTTTAGTGAATAACCCCCTAAATGTAGCCATCTAATACAAGATCATCACTTTTACTCTTCACTGCACTACACTTAACTCATCCAAGCCACAATTTTCAGCACCCTTGGTTTCCCTTTTACTTTAATACTACATATGTTTCATACAAAGTACTTATCCTATGATGTGTTATATATGTAATTATTTTGGTCAATATATTTATTCTAGTGCAACACAAATTGTTTTCTTTTAAGGACTGAATATTGAGTGGCAAACCCTGTTTAGTATCAGTGGACCAGTTCATGTCTGCATTTTTGTTTAACTGGGCATCTCTTTATCAATTGCACCATAACACATATACAGGATTGTAAAAGAAGTGAAAGAACAGTTTATATTGTGTTTTACAAACAACATTGTATATACACTGTGATATTAGCTACTAAAGAAAGTAAATTAGGGAAAATAAATTATAAAAATGAAAAGATCACTCAGACACATATATGGATATGGTATTAATTATGTATATACATATTGTTAGCATTCAGAAGCTCTGCAAGAAATCACCTTGAACTTTTTTTCTTATGATTAGCTTCTTCCACTCTTAGTAATGACTGACAGATTTGAAAATCTGCTCGCACTGCCAAGTTTGTTCTCCTGCACCTGGAGCAACTGCAATCCTGTGATATAATCCATTGCGGCACACAGTTTATCAAAATGTGTTGAAGTAAATAATCTTACTTGCACTGCTGACAAGCTATGTGCAGTCATTTTAAGCCTTTGCCACTGAAGGGAAAGATAATTTCTGGTTTTAAGTGTCATAGGCTCATATAGAAATTAAAAATCAATATTTGATAATCAAAGCTTTCGATTTTGAAGTATATTAAATTATTTAAATTTAGCTGCACTACATGCTAGGATAGAGTGATGCTGAACTTCAGGCCAAAGAAAAACTTGAAGGAGAACTATTGGGAGAGTAAAATGCACTCTTCCCAATAGTTAGAGCCAGCATGTGACACTGCAGCTGTCACACACCATCTCTATAGCTCAAGAACTGAGTGATCACAAACCGCTGATCAGCTCACAGCTTCTCCATGCAGAGAGTGGTGACCGTCACTCACCTCTCCCTGCAAAGATTCCCCCTCCCCTCTCTCTATTCCTCCAGCATTCATTGTAGGGAGAGAAAGGGGAGGAGGAGGGCACAACTGGCTCTAGAGAGGCAGAGCCAGTTGTCAATCCGGCAGTGAGGTGAATCCCAACAATATTGTCAGGATTTACCTGGTTGTGGCATGGCTCTGTGCTGTCAGCATATAGCGTGCAGTAGCCACTATATGCTGAGTTTGGGTTACAGGAGCACAGACGTATTCCTGTGACCCAAAAAAAACTATAGCCAAAAAATATGTGTAGCCATAGTTCTCTTTTAAGGTGCTGTTATGAGAAGAGAGTGAGTTTTATGCTTGCAAGGCTTAATGCAAATAAAGTGGAATTCCTCTTTTGTCCTTATTGGTATGTTTTTTTGGAAGCTACATCTGGCAGACTGTCATCCATGACTTACTAGGCATTTTTGGGACCACAGTTTTGGACTGCGATTTGCCTCCTGCACCACTCCTGTCTGCTCTAGGTCTCAGTGCCGTTTTTCTGTTTTCCACTTTCTTGCCTAGCACAAAATATAGTTTTGCTGAACTTACAACACTGCCAATCATAGTTGCAATGTTTCCAGTGGTGATGCACACATAACTACTTAGTGTCTTTGCATTCACATACACATCTTCCCCTAGCCGTGCATCATTTCACTTGTAAAAGGGCCACAAGTTTAAAAGGCATATAAACCTATCATCAAATAGTTGCAAATAAGCTGTTATTAATGCTAGTAAGTCCTATATAGAATGTATTTTTTCATTGTGCCTGGAACTTGGTTAGTCCAACTGTAAAATTATTTTTCTTATGACTTTTGTGACTGATCTATACTAATAGCTATTATAGTAAGACTACAGTTAATCTGACCATGGTTAATTATTATAGTTACAAATCTAAACTACAGCCTTAGTAATATATCCAAATATGACAACATAGATATGTCATTTCTGGAATTTAATTATATTCTTGTTGATCCATGTTTTCCCAATGCATTACCAGTTGGCATTGATATGCAGACTATGACCCTAAATTATTAAAGGAGTAAAGCATGTGTATTTTTTAAAGTGAATTTTCAATAATTTTAGTAAATAAGGTGAAACAAAGTTAAAAAAATCACTTTATAAAGAATGACCAATTATGTACAAGGAAACATGTTTCCTTTTCTTTTAGATTGGATAGAAGGAGAAATCCTCCACACACCTTGCAGCAATCAAGGCCTATGCAGACAATGGTGCTTGTAGTGATGAACACGGATGGCAACGTGCAGACACAATGTAGGAAGAGGAATCACCAGCACTCAGTAGAATAATCCAACATGTCCATTTATTGGACATAGACGTCACACAATCACAAGAGCCAACGTTTTGAGACCATGCAGGGTCTCTTCATCAGGGCATAAAGAGTGACTTGAGTGCTGGTGATTCCTCTTCCTACATTCCTTTTCTTTTAGAGACAAGCCTAAATTTAATGTATATACATACATCTATGGGCAATTGTTCTATCTTTGTCATTATTTAACTTTTTTGAAGTTATCTTGAATAAGGTACATATTAGACTCATTCCTTCTTAGAAACGCACAGTTGTCTTAAAATGTCCAACTGTTGTGCAATTTCTGACAAAGAAGGTGCGGTCCTCCAAAAATTACCATCTGCATGTCTATAAGGTCTGTTTTTCACTTATGTGGTTGATCCCCCAAAAGCAAATACAATTTTCATTACTTTTATCTCTGGGGCCGAGATAGAACCCTGATTTGAAAACCATCTCTTTATTTTCTGCTCTATGCACTTGTACAAGTACCATTGTGATTTAAAGGAGAACTATGAGGTGAGTGCTTTTCACTCATCCTCATAGTTCTAGCCGACCTGTCACAGGTCGGCTCAGTAGATCGGGAAGTGAGCGAACACATACCGGCGTTCGCTCACCTCTCGATCCTGTCACGGCTCTCTGCTGTGACAGGGGAGGGACTGGATTTCCCCCTCCCCGCTCCGATCCTCCAGCGCTGACTGGCGGCATGGGAGGGGGCGGGTACAGCTGCCTCTGCCTCTAGATAGGCAGAGCCAGCTGTCACTCATGCAGCTGGGCGGATCCAGACATAATTGTCGGGATTCGCTTCAGCTGCGGCGTCTCAGTATACCGTGAGCTACAGCTCTGAGCTGAGCTTAGGGTGACGGGAGGACGCTAGTTTGTGTCCTCCCGTTACCCTAAGAAGAACTATGGGGAAAAGCCCTAACCCCATAGTTCTCCTTTAAGTCTTATAAGGCATTCATGAATTTGTATGGCAACACTTTAAGAACTACAGGATTGCATTCCCCAAGTCATCTTGTTATTGAATGTATGAATGTTATTAAAAATATATCTGTATTGTTTTTACTTACAAAGTAAAAAATTATAAACTTAGCTGTGAACACTAATGACTCTTATCCTTTTTTTTAAACTTGGGGACAATTAAAGTTGCAACAGCTAACAATATTCATTAATTAAGGCCAGATCAAACATCCGTGAAATACAGATGGTAACCATAAATCAGAACAATTGGTGTGTCTACAAATTAATTTGATCAAAAAATGTATTTCTTCCAGGTGCCTTCTGCGATATCTCAGTATTTTACCTGTAGAGCACTGTATCCATCCATATATCTTTTTGTGCTAGGGCACAATATCAGCACCTCAGGTTTAGCAAATTAATAATAACAATGAGTGTTATTATTTATGCAATTTATTTTCTCAAATTTATTGTTGTCATAGAAAAATAAAGAACTACATATGAATATTTCATATTGACCACTTGCTGACAATGGAATGTTCATTTTTCCTTTTCAAATTTATTATTAGGCCTGAAACATGTTTTTGAATATTGTTTTTTTTAGCCAATCAAAAATAAACTATTAGGAATATGAATATTTTATATGTTTGTATACAGTTAGCAGATGTAGCTTTATGCTCCCTTCTCATGACCCCCAGTTTCTCCTTACCAACTGCTATATAATTCCTATTGTTTACAGAATCCGTAGCTCAAGAAGAAATGTATGCACAAGTGAATGGATCTGTGCAGTAACTACTCATCTTCTTTTCTCCAAGTTCCTCTTTAATCAGAGACAGTATGCACTAGGAATCATTTGTCATGTATGAAAAGGCCTTTTTAACACAAAGGCAATATATATATTTGATTTTATTATTTATTTACACTATGTACAATATAAAAGGAAAGTAAAAGGGGTATAGCCATCAACATATACACTCAAAATAGAATACAACTAACCCAAAACCTTACTTAAATGAATACAAAGTAATAAAGCACCATCAGCAACCTTAACTGGATCCCAGTTTTCTAATGCCCATCCAATATTTCCTATTCCACTAGAATCATTGATATATATATACAGTGTGTGTATATATATATATATATATACTTGCCAAACCAGGATTAATACTGACAAAAAATATGCTGTATGTTATGTAACTGTGAGCAGCTAAGAATATTAAAATACAAAAAATAATACCAATACTATGTGTCCCCACATTTACATACAGTACTCAGTATTTTTAACTTTAAAATAGCAATTGACTGCATACTGGAATTAAAAATGTGAGCAAAGTAAAAATTCAGATGTCAAATGAACGCCTACCTACAAATAACACTGAAATAGAACTCAAATGCTATACCAAGCTTGATGATAGTGGTCACTTTGACATTTACCATTTGCTAAAAAATTCAATGGAAAGCACAGCAAGGAGCAATTTCTTCAAACAACATTATTTTTACACCATAGCCTTCATAATTTTCTCTGACAAGTATTTTGAGATGACCTGCCAACTTAAAAATTAAAGCTGCATGATTCACCTGCTGCATGTGCTTTAATTTTCCTCTGAATCATAAGTACTTTTTTTCTCAAGCCACATATGAGGCTCACATGAAAAAGTGTAATCACAATGATTTTCCTTTAAGTAGTATTGCAACTGGTAATTAGCAAATACCTTACTAGTTAATGTTCCGATGGGAGTAGTGTGCTAGGGGGAAACAAGCTGGGTTTCTAATGGCAATTTAATGTGCAAGTCACTCACAATTTGTTATTAAGAAAAAAAATCAAGTCATACTCCCTTGCATGAACGCAGATGTAGAAATTTAACTCCAAAAGCCTGCACAAAATCAAGCACAAAACTACTATATTATGAGGTCTCATGGTAGTTTCAGCGTTACATCATATTTTATCTCATTGAACTCCAAATTAATGTACAACATGAATGAAGAGTAGACAAGTGCCAAGGTTTATAAAAGGAAATGGACCTCGGAGGGAATACAAATTTAAAACAAGAAATTACTGTAGATTGTGTTTTGAAGGGAAAAAAAGTTGGTTGAGTGTCTTGTGTTCAGAGATGTGATATGATCCATATGTTAAAAGGAACATGTCTGTATCATCACACTCAGTGAAAAAATACTCAAAGGCATTACCATACTAGCTAGATGCAATTAGCTTTTTTCTCTTGGCTTGTAATAATTGTATTATCTAAAGGAACCGTAGGGAACCATTGCAAAGGGGCCCCATCAGTAGAAGGTAAAAGTAGCAAGAAAATAACAGTCAACAATATAATAATTTATTTTTAAATTGTGCACACACACCATTACAAAATCATTGCAATTAGACACAAAATGTTTATCAAATTCTCTACCAGAAATAAATACATACAATCTTGTGGTTCTGCTTTATAGGTACAGTTATACACTGAGTGGCCAGATTATTATGACCACCCCATCAGTACTTCGTTGGGCCACCTTTTGCCTTCAACACTGCGGTGATTCTTCTTGGCATTGACTCCACGAGATGTTGAAAGGTGATGCGAGGAATCTGACACCATGTCTGATGAATAGCACTGTCCAGTTCTGTGAGATTTGATGGTTGTGGAACCCGCTGCCTGATGGCCCTTTCAACTTCGTCCCACAAATGCTCCATTGGATTGAGATCTGGTGATTGTGGGGGCCACCTAAGCAAGGTAAAGTCTCCCTCATGTTCTTGAAACCACTCCTGCACAATACGAGCACCATGGCATGGCGCATTGTCTTGTTGGAAGAAGCCATCTCCATTGGGATACGCCATCAACATGATAGGATGAACTTGATCAGCAACGATACTTTGGTATGTTGTGCTATTCAGACGTTGTTCCACACGAATTAAAGGGCCCAAATCATGCCAGGAAAACATGCCCCAAACCATAACACTGGAGACGTTTTATCTTGTTAACTGCAGACAGCAAAGGTGTTCGAACAGCCCTTCGGCTTCCATATCCCATATGATGCAGTGTACGGCGAACAGTGCATTCAGAGATCATTTGAGAGGATCCATGATTAAGATCTGCAGTAATTTGATGCACTGTTGCCCTTCTGTTGTCTTGTACCAGTCTTGCCACTCTCCGTTCTGCCCTAACATTGACTAGTCGCTGAAGGCCACAATTTGCACATGCAGACCCAAATTTTCGGCTCACAGTCCAGTCTTTAAACACTTTAACAACAGCTGCCCTTGAACATTTAACGAATTCTGCTGTTTTGCTGATACTCGCTCCATGTCCCCGAGCCAACAATCATCCCACGTTTAAAGGCTGTTAAATCGCGTTGTTTACCCATATCTTCAGAAAAAAATCACTTCTACTGTCGTGGTAAACAACCTGCTTCCATAGTTATAATGGTCTGGCCCTCTAGCAACTTCAGCGCAAAATTATAGCTAATTTGCCTACAAACATCAGGTGGTCATAATAATCTGGCCACTCAGTGTATATAATGCCCTAAAGGGCATTGAATAGTGGACATGCGAGTTATTTATGTCTCTTATGACATGTATAATGGCAAAGCCTTCTGGGCAGTCTTTCCCAATCATTCTATGGCATGCAGCTTTCTGGATGTAGAACACGTGTCAATAATTTCTTTGAAAATAGTCAGCTGTCTGCATAACAAGAGTAAATGTCTCTGACATGTTTATCACTGTGTTATTTGATGTGCATTGTTGGGAATCAGGGCCTTCAAAGCTTACGTACATTCAAACTTAGGCACATGGAGTTTCTGGAAATCTGACTAAAGATACTCAAAAGGATATGTAGGATGTGCTCAGCATTAATGCAAATGTGATAAATGGTGTTTATGGAACAATTTATGTTTGGAAGAAGTGTATTTGGGGAGAAAGATCTGACAAAAATATACCATTTAGTGAGAAAGGGTTATAAAAATGGCACTAGATATAGAGGTGGGTGGAATAGAATGGGAAGGGGCCCCACAATAGACAATATTTCTGTCCAATACAGAAAGAGGGGAATTTATCAAAACAAGAGCAGACAAAATCTGGTGCAGCTGTGCATAGCAACCAATCAGCTTACTTTATTTTATGTTCAAATCTTAACTCCGCAAACTAAAGAGAGAAGCTGATTGGCTGCCATGCACAGCTGCTCCAGATTTTGTCTGTGCATGGCAGCCAATCGGCTTACTACAGGATCATTTCATTGGTCAGATGGTGAAAGCCACGACTAGAAAAAATGTTATGTTGGATCTATCATTTCAAACAACATAGAGCTTGTTAGAGATGTGCAATTTAGAGACATTGTGGGTACTAGTGATCATAATGTAATTACATTTGCCTTATGTTTCAGGAAAAACAGATGGATTAGTACTAGCCACACTGCTTATCAATAGTGTCCTTACACAGACTTGCAGTGCTGTGGAAAATAGGAGACATGTCTAACAAGGTCTGTTTGATCACTCTGGTGCCTATTGGAGTGCGCAGTCATATTTAGACACACAACTACAGCAACTGCCGTAACAGGAAAGCAGAAGTAAGACTATAAAAATGGAGGCTGTGAGTAAGTTGTTTTTTCAACAGTGCTTTAAGCTGCAAGTACCATTTTCTCAATTCAACTTCCTCTTAACAATAAACATCATACATTTAAGTACTTACTATAATTAATCCAAAGCAAGCAAGGCTAGATTTTATTACTTGGAAGGTTTAAAGGTGAAGGTTTGTATAAGGTATATCTGCTATATGAAAATGTTTTGTACTATGTTGTTTACTACATATATGTCATTACTTTTAGGCTGCTGTTTTCATCAACCTAGAAAATTTGCCCTTGATAATTCTATCAAAAATGCTTCTTTCTAGGGAACATAATGTAAAAAAAAAAAAAAATTATCTCCCATTCTTTTCCTGGAACATTATTGTGAGCACCAACAACCTTTTACTTTCTATAAAAACATAATGATAGTTATGCATTACTGAGACATTCCTTACCTTTACTCCCTTTATTTTATCACATTTTCAATAATTTACCAAAATAGATGTTTTGATATATTGCAAGCAGATGTAGGAATATGAAATGAAAACAAAAATTGATTTCAATCATAAACAGAGTAATGACAATGACATTCTATAGTTTAAAAACAATAATTGTAGAAATCATCATAGGAAGATTGTGAAACCAACTGCTTTGTTATTAACCATACAAATCAATGATGGCAGTATAAATATAGCGATAGTATCAATGCATGAGATACTATACATCACAGATATTTACTTAGATAAGCGGCTCCACAATATGCCCCTCCCTAATCAATAAAATCACAAATATATTAATCCACTTGTTACCTCTTGTCTGAACTATTCTAAATCCCTCCTCATTGGGCTATCTCTACATAGGCTATCCCTCTTCAGTCTATCAAGAATCCATCTTACCAACCACTCAGTGTCTGCAACCCCTCACTTCTAATCCCTCCACTGGCTCCCGATCACCCAAGGAATAAAATTCAAAATATTAACAACCACTTACAAAGCCATCCACAACTCTGCCATCAGCTACATCTGCAACCTTGCCTCAAAATGTCACCCAAACTTGCTCGCTCCTACTTCATCGGTCTTTAGGTGATCCTTGAAAATTAATTTGTTCAGGGACACCTATCCCACCTCTACCTAACAACTGAACTTTCACTTTCTCAACTCATTCTCACACAGTTACCACTGTTTGTATTACTTGCTCTTCCGTTTTAGATTGTAATCTCTCATGAACAGGGCCCTCCTAACCACCTTGTCATGAATTGTATTGTAACTGTACCGTCTTCTTTTATATATTATAAAGCACTGCACAAACTTTTGAAGCCTTAAAATCCTGAATAATAATAATAATATCAATAATACATACGGGTCTATTCACTAAGCTGTCGAGGGCAGCCGAGTGAACAACCGACCCCAAGTGAAGTGAGCCGAACATTGTTCGGCTATTCACTTCAGGCTGGAACGGATGATTTCAGCCATACATCAGCTGAAATCAGCCGTACATCGGCTTGCTTCACATGGATTCGGGTCGGCCGAACATGCTCAGCATGTTCGGCCAACCCGAAGAGCAAAAGGAGTTCGACTCAGCCGATCCAACATCTGGATCGGCTGAGCCGAACCTCCGGCAGGC
>NW_017306556.1:926973-961600 GCF_000935625.1 Nanorana parkeri
CACTGTGGGGGCGGGCGGACCCGACCCTCTGGCAGGCTACTCACTGCTGTTCGGCCTATTCTTATAGATGCCGAACAGCAGTGAGTGAATAGCCGAATGCTGCTGCCCTCAGAGGGACCGAGCAGAACAGAAAAATAGTTTAAAAAGTTTAAAAAAGTAAATAGAAAACGATTGTGCGGAGCAAGCAGTGACAGCTAGCTCCACCCAATAGTTTCCTATTGTCCGGCGGCTCTGCTGCCGTCAATAAAAAATGGGAAAAAAAAACTCTCCCGGGCACCCTGCCTGGGAGCCTCCTACTCCCGGCCGCCCAGGAGAGAAACACTGCTGTGTCTTTCTTTTTCTTTATTCTGACACGGAGCGATGTCAGAATAGAAAAAAAATTCCCATTGGAATGCATTGTTACATTCCTATTGGCTATTTCAATTTGCAATAGCCAATAGTAAACTAGCATTGTACCCGCCCTCTGCTGATGGACCTGATGGAGAACTGCAGCGGAGGGCGGGTACAAACATAGTATTGATTATATGCATCACAGGCAGTTCCATGCATTGGGGAAATGTATGAATGCCTTTGTAACTAAATTTTTAGATGCAATGACAAATTGTCTTGCTAACTAACCACACAAAGTTGTGTCTCTGTTATGCATGTTTTGAAATCTCTGCACATATTTTGTGAATTTTTTTCTGAATTTCTCAACTGTGTGGTATTTGCATCCAGCATTTTTTACACTAAAAGACCTCTAAACTATTGCACATCCTAGAAGTGCTCCTGATAACTTCTTAAAGTATCGCAAAGATAATTCACCATTACATCCTCACATCAGATGAGCACTTTGGCGCTATTCACCTGTCCTTCAGGAGGTTCTCAGCAAGCTTGCGATAATTTAGAGACAATTTAGGGACAATTCTCTTTATGAAGGTATTTAGAAATGAAACAAACTAGAATAATACATCTGTCTCTGTATCCACTAGAAATCAAGGATACAACAGTTTAAAATATGCTGATGATGCAGCCAAATAAATAAATCCTCCCATTGTATAAATTAAGACATTTTAATTAAATGCCTTAAATTTGTTAAGTTGTTAACATTTATGTGCATGCATTACCATAAGCATTCAAATGCACACCGACTAATTACATACAATGGGCCACCAATGCCCATTCATAAAAAAATGATGCACCTGACCCTCAATGCACATCAATTCACACACCATTAAATACATGCATCAAGGCAAAATATAATTTTTTGGTGTGCAAAAGCTCATTGAGGAGGAAATAACGGTTGTTTAATCGTTTATTCTTTTTTGCCAAATTTAAATATTGAACATTGAAGGATTACAGAATGAAAAAAAATGTGGAAGTGAGAGCAATGCTGCTTTAATCTACACAGTATGTTATTTAAGCACAAATCTGGTAAAAATGGCATGATCCCCATGACTTATTTGGCCTAGAAACAATAGCACCCTCTGCATGCCACGTGAGGAAGCTCTACATTGGGTCATTTTCTGTGCACCAGATGTCCTTTAGGAATTTATTAGTGCTCATGAAATACAAGTTTACATGGTGAGCAAGTATGTATGCTGACTGGAGGAGAAATCTATATTTTCATGATTAGATTGGTGGTAATGTCCAACTGCTATTCAATATGTATTACTATTTTAAAACATAATGCAAATAATTTTGTGTCTGCTTTTAAATAATACTTATAATTGCTGTGTAACTGCTACATTACCAAACTTAAAAGTCATATAAGTTTACAAATGGAAATGGTTTTAAATTGTCAACCCCATCAAAATACCTCTTGCAAGAATATTGTTTGAAGTTCAAATGAAGGACTATATCTGAATAACATCAATACCCTGGAGAACTTTTGGCACCTGATAGTCACTCCAAAGGTTTTACAAATGTTTTCTTCAGCAAAGATGGCAAACATCATAAGGCCTTTTGTAAATATGTCTACTAAACTCTTTGTTTGAATAGAAATATTGAACTCCCACTATTACTATTAAATACACAAGAAGATTATTCCAGATTCTTTTATTTGATCAATGCTTTTTGTGTGCTATTGGACTTACTCATTTAATACAAATAAAACCAGATTTAAGTGGATAAATAATCTGCAATAACTTAATCTATTGGAGGTTAAATAGAAAACAATTATGAATTTCTCTGTTTCATAGCTATATCAACATGCAACCCTACAACTTGAACAACATATAATGAACTAAAATACATTTATTTCACACCGTGCATATTGCATTATTTTTTCTCTTTACTGCCTGATTTTAACTACAAAAATATTTAACAAACACGTTTTTTCCCCTTATTTAGTTGTACTTATTGAGAATATGTGTCTTTTAATTTAGCAAAGGTTAATTTGGTAAATAATCCAAATATCTTTTTCATGTTAAATTTTGTATACACTTTATTGAAATTCAAATACTGACACATATACATAATTATTCGTGTAAAATTTGTGAAAAAACATATAACTGTAATACTTTAAGTGACATTAAAGTCATTTTTTTCCCCCTCACCCCATGTTAATGTTAGCACTTACCTTAAATGATGTCTCTTATTCCGATCTTCTTCTTCTTTCCTGATGTTGTCATCTGTCCCTCCAGCGGTGCAGCGGCTCTCCGATCCAGCGCTGACTGCTCTGTCTCTCCGATCCAGCGGTGTCTGCATGCGGGTGCACGCGTCCATACACTTACCTTGCATCTCTGCTCGTCTCCCGGCTGAGAATTTGAACTGTGCATGCGCCCGCCCCAAGATGCTTTGCGGCTGTCCGAACAGTTTCATTTTCTCTTTGGCGGGAGCGCACAAAGAAAAAAGGTAGGTTTAAACCGCTGTTTTAGCGGTTTTTTTTTACTGTTTGCCTATATCTACTGCTTGATAGCAGTAGATATATGCAAAAAAACCTTTAAGGAATATCCAGTAAATGTTATACATCATTTGTATGTATGGGTCACTGCAAGTATACTTCTCTACCCAAGAATAATATATTATAAGATGTTTACTCCATTTTACTTCATTTTTGAACTTGGATGTTCTACTTCACTAATGCATTTTTTTTACAGCATACATTCCGTAATGCAAATGCATAAACACACTCTTTATGGGGTTCATTTATAAAAGTTCTGCCCGATGCCGTTCACACACCACTAGCACCCTACATGATGCTGATGTTTATAAGAAATATAGGTAACTTGTAGCAGATTATTCTGTGTAGATTAGCCACATACACTCAGTGGCCAGATTATTATAACCACCTGACATTTGTAGGCAAATTAGCTATAATTTCGCGCTGAAGTATCTAGAGGGCCAGACCATTATAAATAGGGAAGCAGGTTGTTTACCATGACAGTAGACGTGATTTTGTTCTGAAGATTTGGGTAAACATCGCGATTTAACAGCCTTTGAACGTGGGATGATTGTTGGCGCTCGGAGCCATGGAGCGAGTATCAGCAAAACAGCAGAATGCGTTAAATGTTCAAGAGCAGCTGTTGTTAAAGTGTTTAAAGACTGGACTGTCAGCCAAAAATCTGTGTCTGAACGTGCGAATTGTGGCCGTCAGCGACTAGTCAATGTTAGGGCAGAACGGAGAGTGGCAAGACTGGTACAAGACAACAGAAGGGCAACAGTGCATCAAATTACTGCAGATCTTAATCATGGATCCTCTCAAATGATCTCTGAATGCACCGTTAACCGTACACTGCATCGTATGGGATATGGAACCCGAAGGCCTGTTCGAACACCTTTGCTGTCTGCAGTTAACAAGATAAAACATCTCTTATTGACACAGGAACACAAGAATTGGACAGTCGAGCATTGGAAAAAAGTAATGTGGTCCGATGAATCACATTTCCAGTTGCATCATGCAGATGGCAGAGTGAGAATATGGCGGGAACAGCATGAAAGCATGCACCCCACATGCATGAGTACAACCCTTCAAGCTGGTCGGGGCAGTGTTATGGTTTGGGGCATGTTTTCCTGGCATGATTTGGGCCCTTTAATTCGTGTGGAACAAAGTCTGAATAGCACAACATACCAAAGTATCGTTGCTGATCAAGTTCATCCTATCATGTTGATGGCGTATCCCAATGGAGATGGCTTCTTCCAACAAGACAATGCGTCATGCCACGGTGCTCGTATTGTGCAGGAGTGGTTTCAAGAACATGAGGGAGACTTTACCTTGCTTAGGTGGCCCCCACAATCACCAGATCTCAATCCAATTGAGCATTTGTGGGACGAAGTTGAAAGAGCCATCAGGCAGCTGGTTCCACAACCATCAAATCTCACGGAACTGGACAGTGCTATTCATCAGGCGTGTCAGATTCCTCGCATCACCTTTCAACATCTCGTGGAGTCAATGGCAAGAAGAATCGCTGAAGTATTGAAGGCAAAAGGTGGCCCAACGAAGTACTGATGGGGTGGTCATAATAATCTGGCCACTCAGTGTATATACATATGATTTGTCAATTTTCTAATATGTATTCTGTATAATGTGTGTTGCATAATGTATATTGTAAGGGTAGCATGCATATGCACCACACAGGAGTATCAGTTTTTCCACTGATATTATTGTTCAGCAAAATATAGATAAGATTTTATAAAATGATAGATCACAACAAGGATGTCACATGGGGCTAGATTATTTGTATGTATGTTGGTTTTAAATAGATTGAATTAAGTTGTTTACAAGTTCTTTTATACATATATGAGGTCCACAGTTGCCATGATCCTTTCAGTTAATGAATGCATTATGTAAATATATTGCAGTGCGCCCTTAAATTTGTATTGATATTTTTTCACATTAGTACTGTGGTGGGCATGACAATAGCCCTCACAGACCCAAAAAATTTAACTAGGCAATGTCCCCACCGGCCCGTGGCTAACTGCTCTCACCAGTCAAACTCAGCGGCTCCAGGTATGACTGCAGCAGCTCCACAGTACCGTCACATGGACAAACATCAATACAAAATTAGTGACAGAAAATGTGCATGTACTATCAGGCAAGCCAGATGTAAAGCACCTCCTGGAGCCACTGAGTTTGACCGCTTAGAGCAGTCAGCCATGGGCCAGGGGGAACATCACCCAGTTAAATGTGTTGGGTCTGTGAGAAGCATATTGGGGTCCAAGTTGTATCTGTTTTCTTACCTGTGCATGCTGTCGAGTGCACTGTGGAATGCGAGTATAGTATAGAGTATAGTATAGTTATGATTTCACTGTATGTACTACTTTGATTTTTATCTTTGAATGCTAATTGGACGTCAGTGCCCTCGGGCCATACATATAATTATAGAAGATTGTAGAAGATTATTGACCCTATTAAGAGAGGAAATGTGCTTCTGGCCATGTGCTACTGGACATGTGCTACTAGTTTTGGTCCAATGTATAGGTGAGCAGTTTTCGGTTTCGGGTGTAGCACTGCACTGTGAGGAGACACTGTGAGGGGATACATGAATGCCAGTTTCAGAGTGTTTGGATACCTGAGCAACACTACAGAGACTTTGGATCAGTTTTGGAATTAAAATGGGACACTATATAGTTGTGGCTTATTCACCTGGCTTGTTTTCTTTTGAGTTTAATTGGTAATAGTATCACCTAGGTGTGTTTTGAAGATTATATGTTTTCTGTGAAACATTCACAGTGATAACTGCTATAAAATAGAAGTGAATAACACATTAGTACACATTTTTTTTTTTTAACATATAGGAAATCAGTGCCATCCCTGCTATACCCCAAGCAGAACTTTTATAAATGAACCCTCAAATGTATTCTCTAATTCTCTGTAATGCAACTTCTGCTGTAAATGTTACTTAATTTATGACTTCTAAGTCAATTTAAAAAAATCCAAATTCAATAAACTAGATATATAGTAAATAATGTTGTAACCTACATGATAGAATGAAGCATCTTGCCGTTTCTGTCCCAGGGAAGGTCTGAAAAAAAGACAGAATTGCATTTTAAAGGAATTGTAGATAATTTTGATAAATACAGAAATTCAACAAATTCACCCTTTTTGAGTAACAGAAAGAGACATTGCCAATGACTACCATAGAAAAACATTAAAGCTGTAACAAATACCAGAATTTAAGAGCTATCTTTATTCAAAGTGTTGCCTTACTGAAGTTTATAAAGCATATATTTCAGATGTCTAAATATTTAGGATTTCCCTTTTTCATGCACTGGAGTTATGTTCTTGCAGATTATATATGTCAAGACAGCTCTAGACTATTTTTAATACATATATTCTTATTCCTTTGATGTTTGTGGGATACCTAATGTGTACAGTGTTTACAGACATACATATAGGCTAACTACAAATACTGTAAGTACAGGCTGAATGAATTATTTTAATTATTTTATTTCCTAATACATGTTTACTTCTTCCATAATTAACCTTATTACTGCCACAAAGGAAATGATATGTGGATGGTTGTTACTTACACATTGTACTTCTGGTGTCTATACAATGCAGATCAGGGACAGTCTCTGATCTGCAGATCACCATCACACTGCTACCAGGGGAGATATTTTTGTTCAAAGATTAGAGGATATCTCAACACCTATATTTTTGTTGAGACATATACTCATTTGTGGCCACCCTGATTTTGATAAAATATTATAAAATAGTATCTCTTGGATTTGCTCCTTTAAGCAATTTAATATTATAGTCCATGCAGGCCTTAGTTATCCCAATGTGTTTCCATCTGCCTAGAGCACTGTTTGTTCACAGTACATGTTAAAGTAATTTACTTCTGACTTAAATGGTTACTCAATCAACTGCAGAATTTTATCTCAGAAAATGTATTTCCAGGGGGAATATAACATTGTCAGTTAGGTCTAGAGGCACACAAAGTAAACAGCATTACTCTTTATTTGTAGTATGACACTTCCAACTTTGTATTTATTTTATTTATAATGTACAATAATTTATGTTGCCCTTTCACAATCACTACCAGTGCATATAGAAAAAATGTAAACTATAGGTTAAGATGATATTATTGCCCCAAACTACACACAAACATATAAACAACACATTTGACTTTTAGAATCAGTCATAGGCAATGTCTTGCCAAAAGGGCTAGGTTTACCAAAATAAAGTAGTACTAAAGGCTAGATTTCACTTTCTGCATTAAGTTAAAAAAATACCCAGTACCATTCTATGTCCCCCACACTTACCTGTGGTCATTTGTCACCTCCACCGGGTCCAGGAAGATTGCAGTGTTCCCAGAACTTACTGGCTGTGGGAAGGGTACTGAGGGCAGAAGAACAATAGACTCCTTCTGCTGTCAGTCCAGCTTTTAGGAAACAAGCAGTGGAGGAAGCCGGGGTGTGGCTTTCCATGCGCTGTGTGTGTGTGTTTATGGATGTGCACAGCTAGGTGCAGGTCACAGGCATAAATGCACATGCATTCATGTATCTCCTTGACACATGACATGGGTGTCTCCTTCAGCAGCCAGCTAGATGAAGGAAAGAAAAGAAATAGACACCGGCACTCCAATAGTAAATCGATTACGTCTATTTATTGATGTGCATCAAAGGCAAAAAAACACACTTAGTGCGACGTTTCGGGGACACACATGAACCCCTTCATCAGGCAAAACATGCATTACTTTGACAGTGGCCATCCGTCGACTACTGAGCACCCAGGATACTTTGTTGGACGTGCGGTCAGGAGTGCAATGGGAACATGGACTGTAAGCTAGCTGAAGGAGACACCCACAAACAGGCAGGAGGATTAAGTGGTTGGAGACCAGCTGCAGGAGAAAAACTAATTTTAACAAGAAAAATGTTAAAAAAATGTACGGTAAGTGTGGACCTCCTCATCTTAAAACAAAACAACAATGGTTTAATATCACTTTAGAGCAACCTGCTACATTTTTAAAACTCCAAAGAACCATGGGAGCAAAGGTATCAATCAGATTTTCTTTCACCTTCCTACTAGACATGTGCACTGCCAACAAATTTGTTTAGTTTCGTTTCGCTTTAAATTTGGATTTGTGTTATTTCGTTTTTCGGGATTCGGGTGTGAAAGTCAATTCGGATTCGGAATTTGGATTCGGATGAAATTCGGTAGCGGTAGTTCGAACGTTCGTTTCGTTTTCTGTTCTTATTCGTTTCTTATTCATTTCGTTCGTTCGTTTGCAGCAAAGTGACATTTGAGGGGGAAAAAATATGTTTCTCCTTCTCTAATGTCACTTTGCTCCAACGAACGAAACGAATAAGAAATGAATAAGAAACGAATAAGAACAGAAAACGAAACGAACGTTCGAACTACCGCTACCGAATTTCAGAAATGGAAATTCGGATTCGTTTGCATTCGTTATGTCTGTAATTCGGAATTCGGATACATGCGAATGTCTGAAAATTCGTCCGAATTTCGATTCGGAACGAAACGAATCGCACATGTCTACTTCCTACCCACCATAGCTGTGGCAATTATGAAGGGCAGCAAAGGTGTATTATTCCTCCATCTGTCTTGCCTCAAATGTTTGGAACATTCAGCAGAAATAGTTTGAGATCCTGGATAAAATGAGCATGGCCAGGAACACATGTACTTAAGATTTATCACATATGTAACAAGTCATGGGTGGTTCGACTTCAATTTGTTCTGAATGATCTTAACCTTTGAGCTAGTCATAAGGGGGGAGAATTTTTGGAAGTTTTGGCATAATTAGGGTTTCTCACAAAGCTGCCAAAGGCAGCCTAGTGAATAACCGAGCTGTAGTGAAGTGAGCCGAACAACGTTTGGCTATTCACTATGGCTCAGTATGGCTAATTTCAGCCGTACATTGGCTAAAATCAGCCATACATCGTCTGCACTTTGGTCAGCTGAACATGCAGAGCAGAAGGCAAAAGGACTTAGACTCATCCAACATCTGGATTGGCTAAGCCAAAGCTTCGGCAGCTCACTTGCTGCCGTTCGCCCCTATTCACATCAGGGCCGAATGGCAGTGAGTGAATAGCCGAAAGCCACCGAGCAGCATTCGGCTTAGCTATTAGGAAAATGTTTTTTTTATGTAAATAAATAATACATTTAATACATAATATATTTAATGAAGATTTTTTTTTTAATCCAATTGGGCAACGCTAGCAGTGACAGCTAGCTTCCCCCAACTGGTTCCTATTGGCCGACACCTGCTAGAGTCTTTTAGCAGGACCCGGCCAATGAATGACAACTGGACGGAGCCGGCTGTGACATCACGGCTGGCTCCACCCAGTTATTATTGTTTAATGACAGATCAGTGTCCCTGGATCATTTGGGGACGCTGATGTGTCATTACCACTGGGCGGAGCCAACCGGCTGTCATTTGAGAGGCGTACAGCATTCGGCTGTCACTTCGGCCCAGTGGAGTCAAAACATATGCCTTCGGCTCGGCTGAGCCGCCCGGCCACCTTCAGGAGTTGTATGGGCTATAGTGAATAGCCCATACAGCAGCCCTTTGGTTGGACTGAACCGAAGGGCTTGTGCAACCGAAGCTAGCTGAAGGATCAGCTGAAGCTTCGGTTGATCCTTTGGCTAGCTTTGTGAATAGACCCCAATATCTTGAACTTTACTTTCTTTGCTGCAAAGAAGTTTCATAACATTGTAAAGTTTTGGTTTGACATGGCGAAATTTAAAAAAAAAAGGTACCTGGAAAAATGACTGCTTACATTTAAAGAGTATTTAAACCCAAAAACAAAAATGTACTACATTGTAGCTTACCAATTCTTAGATGTGGTGACTGCTTTACTTTTCTTTTTTTTAGGCTTGTTATCTTTTATTTTTACCTGGTGATCTAGCTGGCAAGTCTGGTAGTTGTTAATTCCTTTAACAGACCAAACTGTTCAGCAAAAATGGCAGAGGGGTTGGGACAAACCATGTAAAACTGACAGAAGTTCTTACAATGGTTAGCTTTCATATATTTATTTATGTAAAAGCTATATCCCAAAAGGAAAAAAAACTGTCCTGGTATGGCTTAAAAAAGTGTTAGCTGGGGTTTTACTTTCCTTTTTTATTTTTTCTGTTAAGTGAATCTAAATTTGCTTAGATATGCTTTAAGGAAGCAGACCTTTGAAGAACCTTTGCCACATTCATAAACATATCTGACTGGGTTTCCACTGTTTACATTCTTTACTTCTTCATTTTACAAGTTCACTCTTGTAGAATGATTGTTAAAATTTGATTGGTTGCTGTGTTTATGGACAGTTTCAGCACTCTCCCTTAATTCTTCAAATCAATTTAACGTTAAGGCACTTTAAGTACAGAAATATACTGATAATGTATGTATAATGTACTTCATACTAAAACTAAACCTCAAGCAGACCATATGTTCTTTTAATAATTTTTTTAACAATATTTCTTATTAAAGTTTTACAAACGTTACAAATAAGAAATGTATCTGCAGTACAAGTTAAGCACATGAAAGAATATCATCATTACAAAAATGACAAAATGCGGGAAAATTGGAACATGGGAGGGGATACTAGGTAGTAGAATGAAGAAAGATAGATATAAAAGTATTGCTTGCCAGTGGCAATATTGGGGGAAAAGCCAATGACAGAGAGGCAATGGATCAAAATGGTACCTTGCATGGTACATGATCAGAAATGAAAGTTAAGATAGTAAGATTGTACACAGAGGGTCATTTAGCCAACAAGCCCAGTTTTTGGCAAAGATCTTCCCTCTGCAGTGTACTTTGGCAAAAATATATTGATATTGACCATGGGTTTTCAGGATAGCAATAGTCTCGGATAGGGTCGGAGCAATAATCTGTTTCCATTTTCTGGATAAAGCCAATCTGGCTGCCATGATATTGTGAGTAACAAGAGTATGTTGGAATGGAGGCAAGTCCTCAACTCCAACACCTAGGAGGGCCAATTGGGGCAAGGGAGGAGGGGCATAAGATTGAGTAATAGAGAAGATGAATCTAAAAATAGCAGCCCAATAGAGTCAGAGGGGGTAATTTACTAACCTAAACACACGCACGCACCAGGTGCGTGTGATTTTCACACAGCAAAACGTATTTATCAACCAAAAAGTCTCTAAAAGCATATTTCCACTAATGTCATATATCGAAAAATCATGCACATAATGCATATATAATGCTGCTTCACAGTTTAGACAAAAATGGTTAGCTCATGCATTTACATTCCGGCATTCATCAACACAAGCAAAACAACATAGAGCTAATTTACACAACATCACCTTGCAATTCATGCTTGGCTTTGCACAACACACCTGCTGGGTGTGTACACACTACAAAGGTGTTTAGATTCCACCCATAGATCATGCTGGGGGGAACACACTACAGAGGTGTATACATGTTCGTGGTGTGTTTATAAGGTTAGTAAATAAACCCCAGAGACTCACAGGTCCACCAAATATAATAAGGAGATCCAATCTTTCCAAATTGCGCACAGGGGAGAGGTAAATGGGAAGATCCTTGCCAACTTCTGGGGAGTATAATACCATCTAATAAACATCTTTTGAATTAATTTCCAATGGGCGACACATCTGGATGTTTTTAAAGGCAGTGCAATTGTTTGATACCATTGAGTCTGGGTTAGAGTAATAGTCAATTATTTTTCACACCATAGCATTGATGGGAGTTTTTCCTCAGATATTGGTTCAGTAAGGAGCTTGTAGAAAAAGGATATCCCTTTAAAGATACTAGAAGGATTGTGAAAGGAATGGAGAATTTTCCTGATGTAATAATTTTCCTTAATCTGTATAGTAGCCAAATAGTGCCAGAGCCGAATGTATTTGTACAATTCTTTGGGTGATATAGAAAATTGTTGGGATAGTTTCTCAAAGGGCAAAAGAGAGCCATCCTGAAACAGTTGATCCAGACAAGATAGTCTATGAGTTATCCATGGAGTGAAGCACTTCTTACCAAGTATGACATCAATGGTGGAGAGAGGTAGGTATTGTAAAAGAGAGCAATAAGAGGGTGGAGAGGTGGATGCTAGGGAGGACCACAGTCTAGTTACAGCCATTACTATGTCTTGGTGAGTATGGTGAGATGCAGAATTCAATAATATAGAGCTAAACAGGGAAGGCAGATCCTTCATAAAGGGAGTTGCTTTAATTTGCTTCCAAAACTTGTCCAAAGAGTCCAACCACTAATGTCTCATTTGGTCTAATATGATAGCTTCATAATATTTTTGAATTTCAGGTGCTCCTAAACAAGCTTTGGGTTTTGGATAATAAAAATAAACGTTTGATATGCGTTTTTTTTAATCCTTTCCAAATGTACATGTCAATGGTGCATCATAGGAGTTTCAAGAAGGAGGGTAAAATAGGGATTAGCATAGCTCGAAAGATGTAAGGGACATGAGATAGAATAAACATTTTAGAAAGTGCAATTCTGCCCACCCAGGAGGATGGGGGATATGATATATCTTTGCATATAGATTAAAACTTATACAAAAGAGGTAGAGAGTTAAGTTTAAAAAGGTGGGAGCTGGGAGTAGCCTGAGTAATGCCCAGGTAATTCAAAGCATTAGATGGGGCCCACGAGAAGGGAGTAGCAGCATCAATCTGCTGGGGCATATGAGAAGAAATATGGATCCCCAACATCTGGGATTTTGTATGGTTAATTTTATAAAAAGAGATCCACCCAAACTTTTAATCATTTTTTAAAATGCTTTCAAATCTTAATACATTATAATGATAATTACAAAAACAGTTTCTACATTATATAAACAGGTATTTGAATTGCATGTGACAGTGATGGCCTTTTCATACATATTTAGAGAACAAAAAACTAATATATATCTATATATCGATATATATTCATATATATTTTTTTAAACATTCTGATTTTCACTAATCTCTTATTTTCAACCAGTGGACTGGTATTCTGGTAGTGGACTTTGTCAATGAAAAAAAAATGTACACGGGGAAGGTCTTTTCATACGACTTTAAGTGTTACATGCAAAGTATACAAATCTTTACAATTTAAAGGATGCTTACAAGCTGTACATGATATTATAAAAAAAGCACCCTTTTCAGGGACAGTCTTAATGACAGCATATTTTTGGCTTTGACCAATAGAAGTAGTAGCCTAAATGTAGAGTAAGAAGCCACAGGAAAGATTCTTCCCAAAAAAAATAGAGCTAAATACCTCATGTATGGGTTGATAAAACTAAGGGCCATGATTTGATGGCAAAGATTGCTAGAACCCTGTTTTTTCAGCACTGCAGTGCATCATTTTAAAAGGTAAAAAAGTATATGGTGAGTGCACAAAAACACTTCAAACTGCCATCCTACATTCCAGTTACATCCCTCAGGTATGGTTTGTTAGGGAATGGCCAGTAGCAGCAACATCAAGGATAAATGTGGAAATACAAGGTACAGGTGAATTTTTTTCTCTAAACAAATTAGAGCTTTCGCCTTCATCTACAGCTGTCTAAGAACTAGTGAGCAGCACCACAGTTTTGCATTAGCTGCCCCCTGCTTAGACTGTGGCTTCATTTGGAGTGCTGACAGGCACAGAACCATGCTCTTTTGCTCTGCTCAAATTGCTTCCTTATTTAGCCACTGTCAGGCCTCTCCCAGAGAAGAAATAGAGGGGTCGATTCACTAAGCTGCCATAGGCAGCCAAGTGAATGACCAGCCTGAAGCGAAGTGAGCTGTTCGGCTATTAACTTCAGGCTGGTACGGCTGATTTCAGCCGTATATCGGCTGATATCAGCCATACATCGGGTGGCTTCGGGTCGGCCGAACATGTTGAGCATGTTCGGCCGACCCGAAGTGCAGAAGGAGTTCGACTCAGCTGATCCAACATCCTCCGGCAGGCTACTCGCTGCTGTTCAGTCTCATCTTATAGATGCCGAACAGCAGTGAGTGAATAGTAGACATGTGCACTGCCAAAAAATTTGTTTAGTTTTGTTTCGTTTTAAATTCAGATTTGTGGGAACGAGCAGAACAGAAAAATCGTTAAAAAAGTAAAAAAAAGAAAAAAATAGAAAATGATTGTGCGGAGCTAGCAGTGACAGCTAGCTCTGCCCAACTGTTTTCTATTGACCGGCGGTTCTGCTGCCGTCAAAAAAAAAGGAAAAAAAAATTGGCCATAGAAATGCATTGCTAGATTTCTATTGGCTATTTCAATTTGCAATAGCAAACTAGCTATTGCAGCCGCCCACTGCTGCTGTCAATCACTAGAGGGGACCTGATGGAGACCTGTAGGTCACCTCTGCTGATTGACAGCAGCAGTGGGCGGCTGCAATAGCTAGTTTGCTATTGCAAATTGAAATAGCCAATAGGAATCTAGCAATGCGTTCGTATGGTGAAACTTTTTTTTTTTTATCCTGACATGGCTCCGTGTCAGAATAAAAAAAAAAGAAAAAGCAGCGTTTCTCTCCTGGGCGGCCGGGAGCGAGAGACTCCCAGAGTGCCCGGGAGAGTTAGTCTGTCTGGAGAGAGTTAGGGTGTCTGCCAGCTTCGGCTTTCAACGTGGCTCAGCCGAGCCGACACATTTGCCTTTAGCCCGTACAGCAGCCCTTCGGTTCTACTGAATCGAAAGGGTCCTGGGGCCGAAGCTAGCCGAAGGTTCGGCCGAAGCTACGGCTAGATCCTTCGGCAGCTTCGTGAATAGACCCCACAGACTTTTGCATGACTATGATCTTCTTCTGTGTGCAGTGTGTCCTGCTGAAAGCTGCTTAAATTACTCCTTTAGTAAATCAACTTATTAGTGTTACAAAACAGTTGAATCTGTAAAGTTTTTTTTAAATACGTTTCTAAACTAACATTTCTTATCTGTAGATTGTGATAAGGGCTCGATTAAATATAAGAGTAGTATTAAAGGGTGTATATACTAAGGAACAATTTATAATTTTGTTGTTGGGGTGTGGGATTCTTAGTATTAAGAGCCATTTCATGAGTGGGGTGGAGTTGGCTGTTTTAGTAAAGAACACCATTTGTTTAAGTTTCTGCATATTTTTTAGTTTGTTCTCAGTGCTGGGAATTCCAGACAGAAAGCCACTAATGCCAGATTCCTGGTGAAGAGAACTAATTACCTGCCATGCAAAAACACTCTACATTGCCTTTTCAGCAAATCAGTTTCACTTTTTCTGCCATTCAATTTCAATAATTTGTGTAGGCGGTTCTGCTGTTTTTCCAGCATAATAAATCTAATATTGTAGAGCTGTTGAGATCAATAAAGCAATATGTAAGATAATCTTAGCTTTTTTATTTTAGAATAAAATTCTTCACAGCAATTATTAAATATAAAGCTTGTTCTGTGAAAGGAAAGAATTTAATGAATGAACTGTATATGCATATGATACACCGGCTTGAATGACATGCCTTACCAGGTAAAATTGGGAATGTAACAAATTACAAATTATATTTCATATCCTGCAATATGAAACATACTGATGAACCAGCAAATTTAAATGTAATGTGAAGATATGACACTAAAAATATAAAATGGCTGGCCTTTTGATATGCTGTCGAATTTGTCATTAGACCAAGATTTGCTATTTAATTATAATGCTATTTCATTGATAATGCTGCATGGAAACACCATCTCAAGCATTTCAGTAAAATAATATTAGAAGGGCTAGTAGAGTATCAAGCACACACATTCTTGTTTTCCCAGAGCAGCCATATTTCATTAAACTGCACACAGAGCGAAAGCCATCAAGCGTAGTTAGCCATCCTCATCCTTGGGTAAGGTAATTATTAGCATGATTTTTTTTACACTGTGCTTGCTGAAGAGGAAAATGAAGCATACTACTTCTCAAGTTCCATGCATGATGTGCTAGAAAAAGCAGCCGACCAAGATCAGATTTGAGATTTATATCTACTGTATAGGTGACAAAAATATAATATAATTTTAAAATACAAAATGTAAACAATTATATTCTCTTATGTTCTCACATTTAGACACACATACAAGTGAACCTATCCAATAAATACAAACTACACATGAATTGACAGGGCATACTGTATGTCAACATGATCAAATTGCATTACTGTGCAAAAAGTACCTCATAAAAATAGTGCTTTTTTTCTAACTTCCCAGCCTAGGCAGCCTACGTCTGATGTTCTATGGTTACCAATCAATGCTGCAAAGAGCCTAATACTTTTTATCAGCAGTAAAACAAAAAGAGAATTGAATGACTACCCCATGTACATAAATAATTTCATAAAAGCTTTTAATACCACACAATTAGGCATGATGTTTGGGTTCGCCACCACCATGAGTTTACAGTACATACAGTGGGTTTGAAAGTTACAGTACTGGCAAATTAATGTGGAAATTCACCAGAATTAACTCCTTGTAACAATATTGCACCACCTGGTGTTTGAACATAGGTTAGCTGCCTTATAAGAGCGGCAATGTGGGATTTGGATAAGTCAGCCCACTTACTATAAAAGGGTGTGGTCACAACAGCTACATTGACAACATGCTTTATCTGTGTAAGGAAGAGCGTAAGGGGTTCTACTGACAAATTGCACAGAGAAGATTAGTGTAGGCCTTGTGGACACTGGCAGGTCTGTTAAAGTAGATGTAAACTGAATGTCATCTAGGTGGCAAAATGCTGAGTATCTTAGTGAATTGAGGGGATTACCAGTTGATCCTTTGGTAAATCTCAAGAATGCTGATGTACTGCAGCCTCTTTACAGCATGTCTCTGTCCACATGCACTACAATGATAATAGGCTCCATGTGTCTTTTCACAGGGCCTATTTTTAAATGGTGACAACAGTGGAATGCCTAAGAAATGTGCATCAGCACAGCAGCTTTTAGTTTCCTTTGGGAGAGCCTGTGACAGGGTAATTTAGAAGGAGGAGATTGTGGTAGACATGTTCAGAACATTGTCATTTCATAATAAAGTGCCTAAACAAAGACCTTTATCTAATTTTCATCTGCAGTTTTTTTTCATGAAAGCTAGCAATTAAAAAAACAACTTTTGAAATTATACTATCATGTAAAAGTTATGTGAGATTTTACTGACTGGCTTTTTATCTACTTTAACAAACTATGCTTGAGTTCTTTATATTATAGTAGTGGGCTACATGCTCTTATGTGCCTTATCTGTAGTCACAATATAAAAAAGATATAAAACAAATATAAATAATTTTATAGAGTTCCCCACATCCATTTTCTGCTGCCTGCCCTTCCCCCTACACTGTGGAAGGGAGGGCACCGTATGCAGCCTATGGCCATAGGTTTTCCCCCTGAAGCTATACCTTCACTACCCTGACATACATACATTTTAAAAATACAGCTGGCTGCTGAGTGCCTTGGAGCAGAAGAAGTATGCAAGTAAAACAGAGAGATAGCAAATGTACCTTATCTCTGATGTGTGCAGCCCAACCACATCATTAATATCAAAACATACAGAAAAAAATTAAATAAAATAAATACAAATTAAAATAAAAAATAAAAAGGGTAAAAAAATGTGTCTGGAAATCTGGGGCAACCCAGGTCATTTCCACTAAATTATATGGGAGGGGTTGCAGCAGAAAGAGTTTGGACAAATGGGGACCAGTGGGGTTGTAGGTTTTATTTTGCAACTGCAGATGGCAGCTTATCCCCAATGTACACTGTGACCTCCCTTTGCTCCCTTTTCCAGCATGTCATTAATCTTCCACTTTTACTTCTCCTTTAGAGATGTCTTGCTCTTCCCTCCTTGCCACTCTAGTACAGTCTGACACATGTTCATATTGCTCACTGGAGTCCAGCTTTCAGACAGCACCAGCTGCAGGCCCTTCAAAGGATGGTGCTGCTGCATGACCACTAGGGCTGCAACAACTAATTGACATAATCGATTATAATCGATTATTGAAAAAGTTGTCAACTTTTTCAATCATCGATTAATCGGCATCCGATTGGTTGGCCCTGTTCACGGCTCCACACACGCTGCACGCCACACTTCCTCCCCACCTTACGCTCGGTGCTGCCAGACCCGCCCGCATCCACACTCCACATGCCGCACCTCCTCACGCTCACCGCCCGCCCACAACACCGTACCTTCCCTGTGTATGTTGTAAAGTAGCCACCACTCCAAGATCACTCCCATGATAGACTATAATTTCAATACAAATTAGTAAACTAAATGTGAGACAATAGTCCATCACAGGAGCAAGCTTGGAGTAGTGGCTACTTTACAACACAGACAAGGACCATGGGGAACAAAAGTAGCCCCCCTCCAGAAGGAAGGACAGTGCAGTATGAATTCAGAGATGATTTGAGGATCTACATCCGAGTGATACACAAATAAGCTACATTTGTATTAATAGTTAAGGTACTCAAATGCATTTTTAAGATTTAACAACTGAGTTTTGTATCACTTTAACCAGTTGACATCCGCGATGTTAAACCCCCTTCCCATCCAGGCCATTTTTCAGTATTCAGCGCAATAGAGAGAGGTCAAGGAGAGATAGAGAACCAAAGGTGAGCTGTGCATAGCTACAATTAGGGATAAGCCTTGGGTTCCACTAGATCAAGTCATAGTCAGTTTTAGGGTAACCAAAAAAATATTATATTTTGGGTCTAATACTTCTGCTGGTTGAATCTTTTGATTGCAGCTGATATCAATCAAGTGAAAATAGACTGGGGTGCTGCTGCTGTCTGTAGTTCCTCAGTCAAAAATACACTGTAAAAAGTACACTGTGACAAAGAATAAACCATGTTATTTCCAAGGTACAATATACTACCATTGATCACCAATGTAAAAGGGAATAACAACAATGAGGCAAAAAAAGCTACCTCTCAGATATGAAAGGGTTGGGACTTCTTTCAGGTTTCTACTGCTGGATACAGTGTGAAATAGTAAAATATTTTACTATCAAATAAAGAATCACTGATCTTCCCATTTGATTTACTAAAGGTTTGCACCTCCTGGTTGGAGTTGAGTGCTCTCTATAGCTCTTGTACTAGGTTTATTTTGTCATCTGGGACTACAAGAGAGAGCGTTCTCCATACTTTCTGTCCTGGTGAAATAAAGACATCAAGAAAAACTATGTAATGAAAATAAATACAGCAACCAAAGTCTGAAAGAAGTAAGTAAACTAATAAAAGTGTTTTTAATGCACCCTTTTGGAGAGAGTCTATTTCCTTCCTTTAAGAAGGCCTATCCACATTTGGCTTTGACCAATTTGCAGCTGTATGTTGGCATGGTCCACTTTGGGAACTTTTCTGGGAAGTGTCAGTTCGTATAATACATTGGGGTCTATTCACAAAGCTGCCGAGGGCAGCCGAGTGAATGACCGATCAGAAGTGAAGTGAGCCGAACACTGTTCGGCAAGTAGCTGGCCTAGGTTTTTTAATCTGTTTCATCTAAAACTGCTGACCTTATAGATCACTGGTGCTATATGCTGGATCAAGGGTTCAAACTGAATACTTTGCTGTACAGCTGCTCTCCTTCTCACTCTTTGTTCAGCATCTCTGCTGAAAAACTCTTTAAATACCATTAAACCTAATATTGATGATAGGCTGGGAGAATATTTAATAATGAAACATTTTGGGTAAATTCACAAGATTCACAGAACGAGAATGCTGGTAAAGCAGCCTCTAGGAGCAGCTTAGGAAATCATGACTCACATATTTACATTTAAAGCTCCCTATGAATTTTGGAAAGAGGTGGAGCCTGCTTCTAAATGAGGTAAGCAGCCTCTAAGGCCTGGTTCACACCTGTACATTTTGTAGCTCGTTCAACGCTCTACGAACGCTCTACAAAACGCTCTACAAAACGCTCAAACATGAAAATCCCATTGTTTTCTATGGGTATGGTTCACACCTTGCCGTATTTCAGCCCGTCTGAACGCGCTACAAAACGGCCTACGCCTGAAAAGGTACATGAGCTTCTTTGCGGCGTTTTTGTCACGTGTTTCCATTGGGATACAGCCAAGTAGCCCTCGGAAACGCGCGTTTGTCCCGCGTTTTTTTACGCGCGACAAACGTGCATATTTGATACGCCTAGGTGTGAACAGAGCCTAAGAGAAACCTGTTAAATCAAAACCCATTCAACACTCCCCTTGAAAAAAACAAATAAGGAAATAAGTACAACAAAAAGCATCCACTGCATAAAATGTATTTTAAACATTCATATGGGATACACACTTAAACATACAGCAGGAAAGTCAATATTTATACAATGTTATTGTGAAAGGAACTGGACAAAAACTGAGCTATCCTGTTAATATTATGTTTGGTCATATTCAGTAAATAATGCCCTCAGCTATCAGTGAAAAATCACTACCACCAGTCAAATTTAATTCACAAGCCACACCAATCTAAGATATATTATTGCTGTGTGCTATGTATGTAGCATTTTGTAGTTGGTACTTAAAACCTTGAGCTATTTTACTGAATAAGCCTATTGATGTTTTCTGTTTTCCAGCATCCTGTTTCTTCAAGATCAGTGTAATAAAAAATATAGTTATTTATTTTGTGTTTTTGAAAAGCAGCTAACCTAGAGATGAAATAACTAAAACCTTTTTTTATTTTGAATAGAGTAAGATCATTGTCAGTGTTTTTTGCCATCTGTGTCTACTTATTGAGATTCACTTCCTGTCCTGTATCTTTTCAATGTGATAAATATTGCCTCTTAGACAGTTGTCATGGGAGCAAGTATTCCCACTGGAAGATTTCCCCTCTATTCCTGTTCTGGTGCGAACCCACAATTTTGAATTTACCCTCACTTTCATTTCTTGTTGCTTGGGGACCAGGACTATAAGAGAGAGGGAAACCAGACAACAATAAAAACATTACAGGTGGTTCTAACCTCTCACCACTCTATTGAGATCTACAAAAAACTTTTGCCTTTAGTTATACTTTAAGCCAGGTTTACTGGAAGAACAAAAATTGATTTGTAAATGTTATCTGCTGTGAAAGGCTTTTTTGTTGAAATGCTGTTATCTGGTCCTAGATTCTAAATCAGTACACTAGAGAAAAATATTTTCCTCATCATTTTCTCTACAGTAATTACAAGGCACTATCCCATGTTTAGCAAGATAAAATATTGATAAAGATACAACAGTCAAGAAGACTTTTAATACATTCATTTTTAAGGAACATTGAAAATTCAGCATTTACAGGTTCTATGCTGTAAAACCTTTACAGGCAATAAAACCACTAGTAAACTGCAGCTACACTGTACTTCGGTTGTTGTTTACACAGTTTAATGGCAATGAAAGGCACCTAAATTATTAGAATGCAAGCTATTGTTGACACTCAATTTGCAATTTCTTTATTCACCAAAGGAAAATATATTGTTAAGGCTGTTCTGCTTCCATTGCCTTTATGTCCCAGAGTGCATCATTAGCTTATCTCTTAGATTCTCAAGAATACACACACTTAAGTGTCTGAGTTTAATTTGCTCTTGGGAAAAAGTATGCTAAATAACCATCAGATTACGCCTTCTCAGGCGAAATTGTGCTTGGTGGCTATAACATCCGAAATTAAAATGCAATGTGATTATCTTAGATAATGTGTTCAGGCATTCACTACTTTAAAGCATAATAGAGTCCTAAAGTTTGACTAGGTCTGCAAAAAACAAAGAATACACTTATGAGAACTGGATTAGATGTTAAATATTTAACTTTGATGTAAATGCTAAATGAATAGGGATCAAACATTTCTAAGAATGACTTGGTAGTAAAGCAACAATTAGAGCACTACCAGAAGCATTCAGTCTTAACAATTAAGTTCAGTGTTATATAAATTGTGTTTTGGTTAATAATGATAAACAGCAAAACAAATATCTTTAAATCTGCTCCATTCACATGATCTTCAACTTTACCTTTGGGCAATTTATATGATCTCCTACAAATATCAAATCTGTTCCACTGGTAATTCACAAGATCTACCACCTTATATTGGAAAATCCACCTAGAAAGGCGTTTAAATTAAAATTATATGATGGAAAATTGTGTTTTATTGAGGTATTTTAGGTAAATTATATATATTTTAATTAACTACAGCAGATTCAACATCTTGAAGCAGACAGCAAGATGAATGACTTTAGAAAAGAAAACCAGTAATCAAAATGAAAACTGTTCATAGAATATATACTTTTGGGAACACATGTTTTAGCAACAGCCTACAGCTCCCCTACACAATATTTTTCTTCAATCTCGGAACTCTTTTCTCTACCTTGTGGTGTCAAGTTGTAATTGCACATATGAAGCAGACCCAGAAGCCAGTACTAATTCAGAAATGTCAACAACCCAGCAAGAGAACACAAAAAATTAAAAAGGTCAAATTTATATTTAGAAGCATGTATCCTTTGTGCCAGAAAAGTAAAGGGTTTTTTAATATAACAATGTTTACAACTTGTTTAGGGCACATTAGTCCCATTTCCACTGCAACAGGTCGCACGCAAATGAAGACAAGCTCCCTGCTTTCCTGTATTAGTACATAATGTAGTCATTGACCATTTGTATTGATTAAAGAGGCAATAAAACATTTATATGGATGAAGTCCACTGTATGTGGACATTGTGGATCAGTATGAAAATGTCTAAGTCTGCAAAGGCAATTTTTTTTGTTTTTATTAGATCTTTCCTAGCTATCAAAAATATTCTGTTCTGGGCACTATTGCATTAATTTATCTTTTAATTTTTCTTCTTTATCTTCCCCCCAAAAAAACAACACCCAAAAAAACTACAAGGTCTTATTTTCTTTAGCACCACCATTACAGTTATATACAAAAGTTTAATTCGTGTAATTTATTTGCATTTTGGAAGTCTGGTTTGAGGCATACTAGAGAACATACAACTAGCCTTTCATCTCATAAGATGGTACTTCTAAAAAAACTTTTTATTTTTTGAACAGCAACAACTCTTTTATTTTACTATTTTTCTTTTACATTACATTACTGTTACAAACGTTTGGTTTCATTAGTATATGTGTCCATGCTGTGGCATAATATTCTGCAAGAAAGCATGTTAAAGTATGGCATAGTGAATATTTATCAGCCCAATTCAGCATCCTTATTCTCGTTCTTCTTGTTTGTCTCTTCTCATTCCCCACAAACACCAATATGACCCTAGGTAAAAGTCTTTAAATATGATACTCCTTAAGGACTCATATGCACACATATGTGCATACAGCTGTACAGCGCTGCACACAGCTGTACAGCGTGCACGTACATGCAGAGACCTGAGCCCGGCAGGGCTAGTTGTGCATAACTGCGTACAGTCACCTGTACATCTCAATGACAGGATGCAGTTGGATGCATCTGCAAAGTGCATACTCTTGGATACAGTCTGAATCCAAGGGTGTCAGTCCATACCAGCACAGATATGCAAGTTCAGGTCGGCATGTAGCTGCATGCAGCAATAATCTGTCATAGAGATGTAAAGGTGGCTGCACAAGGCTACACACAGCATCTGTCTTTCCTGAGCATAGGTCTCCTCATGGATGTGCACACTGTATGAATATGCATGTCCATGTGAATGAGTCCAAAATCCTGAAGTATCTCTTTTCAGCAATGGCCTAATCACCTTGAACCAAATAAATGAGCCAGGTGAGGAGATATTCTTTTGACTATTTTGGGTTTTATAGATTGTAGTACTGCCAATTCACTGGTAGTTCTTGCTGTAAAAAGTGATTTTAATATGTTGGCATCTGAAGATAAAAGTATACAATATGAAGTGTAGAATCTGTCCACAATACACAATACACTGTCTGTTGATGCTGTTCAAAAGGAAAGAAGAAACTGATTTAAAACATTTTGGGGCATTCTGTGCGCAGAAGCATTGCTGTTGTAATAAGAGATGAGATAACAATTTTGAGTAAGTTAGAACTCTTTAAAGATTGATTGGTAAGCACTAAATAAAAGGGCAGGCAAACTGGTTTAATCAGCGAGTGAACAACAAACCAGGAATCCCACGCTTCAAGGGCAATAATTGTGTGACATAACTAACTGCCCTTGAAGCAAATAATATATTTTTTTTTATGACAGAATCCCTATTAGGACAATGATGTCGCAGGTGGTCGAGATTCTAGCCCCATATCCTTTGTAACATTAAAAGCAGTATCCGCACTGGATCCAGCAGGGTCACAAAAGACTTAACAAATTCACTAATGTATAAATCATTGGCAAAGTGGATTGTTCACAACTCAGTCATCTCTAGATGTGAACTGTGAAAATAAATATGAGCATTCACAATGGCAATGCTGTGCACAGCCTAGGGGTTTGTCACAGGCAGCCACTAATTACTATTCACTACTGCAATGCAGTTATAAGATACTTGTGTTTTTTGACACAATGTTAGCTTTAGGAAAGAGAGAGTCTTGGTGTCCTACAAAAAAAAGTCTGTTACTTTTTAATGTTAAACATAACACAAACTGAAAAGTCTTTTCTAGTCTTCTTTTTAGGTGACATGCTCCAATCCAGGCTGTTTCACAGATCTGGTTTATTATTTCACTTTTATCTCATAATTAATATTAATTAAAGTGCTTGTTTACAGACATATTTACAGGCATATTTATATAAGAGCAGTTCCATGACTAGATGGCAGTGCCCTTTTTGCATACATTGTAATGTAAGGAGTAGGGAGTGGTGATAGAAGACTAAGGAGAGATTTTCCTTCCCCTTTTCTTACCCTGCTCACTTAGTTCCACATTGTATAGTGTGCAATCCATGCACTTTGAGTGTGTGCTGTTGTAAGTAATCTAGAGAACTCCCTTTGCATGAACCTTTTGATATCACACGGATGTAAGCAGCTTCAAACTAAGCAGTGCAATTCACATTAGCACTGGATTTAAAAACAATTTCAGTTGAGTCAACAGCAAGGCGGGTAACTTACTGCAGGACTACGTGTATGGTGGACAAGGCTTAAAGGCACAATCTGGCTATTTTAAAATACATAATAAGGGGATTATATCAAAACTGGAGCAGACAGAATCTGGAGCATTTGCACATAATAACCAATCAGCTTCTATCTTTTATTCTCAAAGCTTAACTGAACAAACTGAAGAGAGAAGCTGATTGGTTGCCATGGACAACTGCTCCAGATTCTGCCTGCTCCAGTTTTGATACATTTCCCCCAACGTGTTTTGCAAGAACTACAGTATCTTAGACTGTAGTGTTGATTAACAACCACTACATCAGGACTGCATTATACATTTTATATCCAACCAGTCTGGGATTCCTTTTCCCAGAGGTTATCTACTATGTTTGCGATCACACCTTACAATATTAGACTGTCAAACTGTGCTGGAATCATTTCTACCATGAATAATGTAGCAATGCTGTATGGGTACCGCAAAGTGGACCCATACTTCCTGAGGATTTTCTATCTAATATTGCATATATAGTGGGGTTAATTTTGCCTAAGCACTTTCCTGGAAAACCTACCTTTAACTTTGGATTCCTTCTGAAAAACAGCAGATCAGGAATTCCTGTTCTGCAGCTTCATAGCCATGTTCTGTGTGACATATATGGTACTGCTGCCTCTGATTGCTAGTCTCATAAGATTTGTATTGAAATTTGGTAATGCCATTACTGTTCTGCTCTGTGTTATCCTTGCTGGAAAGAAAGCTCTACCTGAGAGCCTGCAATGCAAGCAACACCCTTCTTCTGCTTCACCCAGTCTTTGGATCTGTGCATTATCACACATATCATCATATGACCAGTCATTGGGCGGCAGCGCTGACATGAGGAAGCGAATGCCTGCTCCTCTTCCAAGATGGTTGTCTCCTTACAGAGACAGTGTGGCATTGTAAGCCAGTATTAGGGAAAATATTAGTTGCTGAGAGCCTACAGGTAATACTGGTGGCTATTCCTTTGCCCTCTGCTTACCTTTAGGGCACATCCTCCACAGTACATGACCAATGTAAGTGCTGTAAATTGATTTGCCCCTATACTATAGAAATATGAACTAAATGACACTGCAGAGTCAGTGGGGCTTATTTAGTAAAGCAAACAAATGAGAGCAGGGATACATTGTTATGTCACACTTGCATCATGGGCCTGCATGCACATGGATGTATGTGTGCATAACAATTAGGATCCCTAAACCAATATAGCTGATAATACACTGGTGTTTAATAAGTACAATGTCCTAATGTTCTGTTCATGTTCACCAGCCAAATAATGCTGCTTTTGTGCCTTCTGTTCCTAGCGTTTAAAATTAAATACATTTATAAAAAGATGTGACCACCTCACTAAGCAACAAAATGTGCATGCTATGCTGTTCTAGGAAAAAAGGCAGAGTCCAAGCATTTATTTTTGGATTATCAGTTCCAAGCACCAGAGTATGGGCATTTTAAGAAACTTCATTTGAGAATTACCTTCAATAGAAGGCACTCACATGCACATCTCATTGGACAGTAGATTGTTCTGTTGGGGAATTCTGAACATGGCTTCAGTCAGGCGACATACAGTCTTCTTCCTCTCAGCTCTTCTCTTCTAAGCTTGTTAATAAACAACAATGAGTTGTTGTGTTAAAGCAGTGGCGTCGCTACAGGGGGGCAAGGGGGGCAATTGCCCCCCCTAGGTTTTCACTTGCCCCCCCGTGTGCCAACTGTTCAGCGTATATCATTTTATTTACCATCCTCCTGGAAAGTGTCACCCAAGGCAAATGCCTTGTTTGTCGTGTGGTGGATATGCCCCTGGTGTAAGGATGGAAACTGCTGGGAATATGTCACTGGGTTGAAATCTGTGTGCTGTAGCAGATAAATCAAACTCATGTCATCCTGTATATCCTCCTCCTCCTTACAGGTCATATTATAGCAAAGTGTGCAAACTTTATCCAGTGTTGAACATAAAGTGAATTAGGGAATGAGAGAGGAAAGGTAATGTTATACCTGTGTTTTAAGCTAGATCCTTTTTAATGTGGAAATGGTTGTGAGAAGTGTATGTTGTGTGCTTTTGATCTGAATAAGTGTAGTTTGGTTATTGGGAACAGAAACAATGTTGTTGAGTTATGTGTGAAGTTTGTGATGCATCTCACTAAGCCTGCCCCCCTCCCTTCTGGATAATGAGTGTATGATGTATGTTGCACTGTGAATATTGTTCAAAAGAGTTACTGTAATCTTTTTGTTGTCCTACATAGAAAATTGTGAATATATTCTGGTAAACAATATCATTTAATATTATGAAAAAAATGTTTTATTTGAATTGCTTAATTCAGTCATGGTTTGGTGAACTAATCTATTTTATGGAATGTTTATATAGTATACCTTTAGAAATGGAAAGGCACATGATATTAAATATATATGAGCTCACTGAACACCTTTTCTAAAACTTGTTTTGAGTAACATGTTCTCTTTAGTTGTTTGTGCTTCTAACTAATTGTTTCTAGGAGGAAAGCTGAATTGTTTGCTAACGCTGAATCATTTTTAATCTGGTTATTCCTTAAATGGTTTTGAACTATATGCCAATGTATTTGTTTATTCTTAAATATCACAGGGCAAAAGAAGAATATGGACTCTGTATAATTTACTGATGCATCTCTTTTGCATGATCTTTTAATTTGGGGTACATTTTGGAAATGTTACATGTTTTGCTAGTTTGTTGTCTTTGTATATTGTCAGAACTTGGGGGCTGCACTCCTAACTTATTTACCTCCTAAGGTATTTTCAACTAATCCCTTTGTTGCAGAGCATTCTTAACCTGGAAACAGTGGTCATTTGAACTTCTAGCTGAGTATGGCACAAAAAAAGAGAGATGAGCTGGAAGATAATTTGAGTCTTGTCAGCGATATTGTACTTGTATTAAAGTTTAATATGTTGATGTTTGAACATTCAGTTGAAGTCATGATGATGCAACTCTAAGATTATGGTTCTTATGTTATTTGATATGATATGAACAATATTGTCAACGGTACTAGGCACCGAGAGAGAGGGAAATTCTCTTGTTTGTTGAGTTTAAGTGTAATTGCTTTACAGTCACCCCCGGTAGCAAAATGGGGTGCAACAATCTGTAATTTCTAGGCTTTCAGAGCCTGCTCTCTGGAGACCTAAATCTTCAGCTTCGTCTGCAGAGAGGAAGAGTTTTATTTCCTAGGACACCCCAAGTATGTGTGGCACTGTGAATGACAGATTAAAATGTACCTAGTTTTCTTCTTTCTAATCTTCAGACTTGGTTGCATAGGTTAACCTATGTGTCATGAGGGATGTGCAATATAATACCACTGTTCTAAAATTATTTTTGCAATGGAACTGAAGAAATCATAAATATGTATGTAGCAGATGAAATTAAATGTTTGATTTTGGTGAAGTTCTCAAAATCAACTTCATGTTGATAGCTAATCTAAATAATAGTTAGTGATGGTGTGCAGTGGTTCTTAAGAACTGCAAGAAAAAGCTGAAAGTAACCCTAAAGTAAACATATAGGCAAATGCCCTTTTGGACTGGGTCTGTTACTGGTGTTTGAGACATACCTGGTGTTGATGTGTTAATGTCTGTTTTGATTTGCAGACAGAGAGAGATAGGAGATTTAGGATAACTATGGCAATAGAACTTATGTTAGATAATTTACCTAAAAATATGATATATGATGAATGAGAGGGCATAAACTGGGACTAAAGACATTGGGGGGAATTTATCAAAAGTGGAGCAGACAGAATCTGGAGAAGTTGCCCAGGGCAACCAATCAGCATCTCTCTTCAGTTTGCTCAGGTAAGATTTGAAAATAAGACCGAGAAGCTGATTGGTTGCAGTGCAAATCTGCTCCAGTTTTGATACATTTCCCCATTGAGTTATTTGACCTGAGGGAGGATAATACTTTAATGTAGTAAGAAAAACTATGAGGATGTGATATTTTTTAAGAGATCTGATGATGAATGTCCAAGATAGTCATTAAGGACACTATCCTTTCCAGAAGTTAATAATGTTTCACATTCAATGACAAAAGTCTAATATCCTTGAGAATGTATGTGTTGGTGTGTGGAAGTAGTTGGGATGGGTAGACGTCCAATACAGTTACAGGGGTAGTCGCTAAACCACTGTGAATGAGTTAAGAGGCTATCAAAAGTTCTGACTTCCCCTGGTCACCCCCACAAGCTATTGGGAAAGTGAAAAGGTATAATGCTGCTTTGAAAAATTAACTTAGCTAAAATTCACTTAGTAAACAGGATTAAATTGACTGATGCATCTAATTTAGTGGTTATGTTCATCAGGCACACACCTAACAAGCCTTTGAACATTTTACTTTGGACATGCACCAAAGACTGAACTGTGTTTTTCGTCATGATGCTCACTTTTCTCTTGCTTATAGAGCACTGACTGAATTTGTCATATTTTTGTATCATACACTAACTGACCTGCATTTCAAGTGTTTTCTTCATTGCCAGATCCCAAACTAAGGACACTCAACATTGCCTCAATATCAGAGACTGGGGAGTTGTCAAGTAGCACCTTGCAAGACTTTGCAATCTCCATGTTCTGTTGACTACTGCCACAGTAGTCAAGCTGGAGCATAAAACTAGCTGTCTCAAGTCCTCCCATTGTCACACCTCCCCTCTGTGACCTCAGCACTCCTGGAGGTTTCTTTGATTGGGTTACCACCCAAGGAGGTGGCACTGTACAGTGGAAGAGCCACTCCCTAAACCAGATGGAACCTTCCAACAAGGCACTATTTGTGGTTTTCTGTTGTTTATCTGCTGCCTTTAGAAGTGTAACTTAAGCCTAGCTGGCCATTTATGTTTGAACTAAAACTGCCACAAGCAGGCCTTCCATTGGGTGAAGAAGGGATGTCTTTGTTATCTTATTTCTTGTTCCAGCTATTGCTAAAGCTCTATGGACTGTCAATGATTTGCAAAAAAATAGGCGTCCTCTCTAATGTTCTAAATAAGAGATTAAAGGAGAACTATGAGGTCAGTGTTTTTCCCCATAGTTCTCCTTGGGGTAACGGGAGGACACAAACTAGTGTCCTCCCGTTACCCTAAGCTCAGTATACCGCAAGCTACAGCTCGCGGTATACTGAGACGCGCACCTGGAGCGGATCCCGACTTAGATGACGGGATCCGCCCAGCTGCGTGAGTGACAGCTGGCTCTGCCTATCTAGAGGCAGGATCGAGAGGTGAGGGAACCCAGTATGTGTTCTCTCACCTCCCGATCTACTGAGCCGACCTGTGACAGTCTCATTGTCACAGGTCGGCTTAGAACTATGAGGTGAGTGGAAATCACTCATGTCATAGTTCTCCTTTAAAGATTTCTTGCCTCATATTTTAAACCCTGGTATATTCCTGTCTGGACTGATAGTGAGTGTCACAGACATTGCTGAGGTCAGAACTGTCATATAATTTCAATTAAAACATGTGGTGGCCGCTATTGTTTGTGTGAATTAAGGGTTAACTGTGGAGTGACAATCAGAGGGGAATTTATCAAAACTGGAGTGGACAAAATCTGGAGCAGTTGCCCATGGCAACCAATCAGCTTCTCTCTTACGTTTGCTCAACAAGGATTTGAAAATGAAAAAGAGAAGCTGATTGGTTGTCGTGCACAACTGCTCCAAATCGTGTCCCTCCAGTTTTGATAAATTCCCCTCGCTGTCTCAGTATGCTGCACTTAGATTCTTGTCCCGCGAGTTGGAAAAAACTTTGTGCAGGGTGAGGCTTGGGGTCCCATGGTCACCCCCTTATCACTGTGATTTAAATTGATAATGACTAAAATAGGCATAGAGAAGCTGGCCCCTTTCCCATGTCTGTATGCACATGGCCTGCTTCATCAGACACTAACTGCCTACAAGTGCAGCTTTCCTCGTGAAGTGACATGTAGATGTAGATGCTTTGAACAATTGCACTATGCCCCTAGTTTAGTTTGTAGCTGGGTCTCCTGAACATCCACTGGGTCATACGCTCTTGCCTAGGTTGGCCTATGGATGATCTGTTTTTGTGTAGTATTGTGTCTGTCTAAAAAAAGAAACAGTTTTTACTTTAGTTTTTAGTTGGGGCGTAATAAACAAAAAAAAAATTACATATTCCCTTAAAAGAGCTTAAAGAGCCAACAGGAAGTGGTAAGCTAAAAAGGCACTATGCTTTAGTTCTTTGTGTTTGTCTTAGTATTTGCTCTTTCAAAACAAGCACTTGCCAAACTGAAAAGATGGAAAGGAAAAGGATAAAAACATGAATATAATAGATTTCTATGTTGCAATGGTGCATGTTAATGATTTTCTGATAATAAAACTATGTTACATTTACATTACATTGATGTTACATTTATCTATAAGCAGTACTAGATCATCAGCACATTTAACAGAATTAGTGTTTTTTCTGTTGAAAGAATACTGCTAATAACAACCACATTTATAACTCATTCTTATTCTTCTCATGGTTGAGGCGGTGCATTTCTAAAAAGAGTAAAATTATATCTTAAATTATCTTGGTTTATGAAGAAATAAGTAAATGCATTTTCACTGAGAGTAACTGAATTGCTTCCACACATTGTTTAACAAGTTTATATGCCTGGGCTCTGTGCAATAGTAAAATATTAAACTCCAGCCATTTCATTTTGATTAGAGTGGGGAAGAGTTAACATTTCTGATGGATTTTAATTTCTGTCAGTGACACCTTTGGAGATTTTTTCCATCACTTCCTGTCCCTGTATCACCCATACTAGAATTAAGGGGTGCAAGTGTCATAAGGACAGGAAGGGATTGACAGCAATAAAAATTCTTATAAAGACTTAAATGCCCCCGTTGTCCCACCTGCAGCCCAGGTGTCCCATGCAGCCCTAAGAAAGTAGTTAATGTGTGACCTTTGGAGCCCCTGCAAACAGTAGTCTGTCTTTTCTTTACCTAGGTGCTTACTCAGGCTAGTAAAGGAAAAAATATCCTTAAGACTGGGTTTTAGTAGTTAAATGGTACTTTCTGTATTGCCAATTCCTATTTCTCTTTAGATATGTTTTTCTTCAGATCTTTTAAAATAGATCTTGCTGTGGCACAAGACATTTTTAAGGTTGCTATAGAGAGCACACACATGGAAGCATTTATTTCTAATGGGGATGTAATAGCTGGGATATCTAGCTGTCTCGTACAATGTGTTCCTAGTCTATGATTATCTCATGAAGCATTTACTCTCCGACGACTCTTATAGCATGTTCACCGTCTTTGGCCATTTCCTATATCACCATCTTTTGTAGCATGTTTGTAGTCTCTGACAATTTTCTCTAGTGTTACATTGACTAGTCGACCACCAGTGCTCTAACACTTCCTCACTCTAGTTAAATATGTTTTTGCTCTTACTACCTCCTTTGGCAAAATCACCAGCAGGCGCACAGGGCAATATAAACCCAACAGAGTTGCTAACCCTTCCCTGCTTTATCTAGAACAAAATGAAAAGCATTATGTAGAGTCACGTTTTGATATAACTTTTAGATAAATGTTGTGCTCTATTCACATGTGGAGTGACTCCATTAGTGCCAGAGACATTACACAAATTTATAAATATGAAGCTTCAGAGACCATAAGTGGGCTGAATGGGGTGAGAAATTGTGAAACATTGCAGGGAACAGAAACAGCAAAGGGCAACCATGCACCTGCTGCATATGGCAGCCATGTGTGAAAGAACAATAATGATGATGCCCAAAAAGGGGTCCAACCTGTTTAAAATGCTTTGCAGACTAGCTTGGACACTGGAGATCAAATGGCACCATGTAATTCAATGTATACTAAACTACATTCCCAGCAAACAAATCTTATAAGATATATGTAGTAAAATCTGTTATTTTGTTTTCAACAAATAAATATTTATTGCTAATGTAATGCAATTTTTACATACATTTCCTTAAAGTAGAACTCTGGAGATTTATTTATTAATATTTGCAGTGGGACTACCCCTGCACTGCAAGGCTTACGTGCTCATTTTGGTCTAGGGAGAAAAATAACAAAGTTATACTCACCTGAATGTTACAGCCAGTCAGCTGCCACCTCGCTCCCTAAAGCCCATCTCCCCCTCCGTTGCAGTAATGGTATGTCTCTCCATGTCCTCGCGTCCTATACACTGTGTGTAGAACGCGATGGCTCACAGACCTTAGACCACTGCAGCGGAGGGGGAGACAGGCTCCAGGGACCAGCCTAACATCAAGTTGTTTCCGAGGATTAGGAGAGTATAACTTAAGCCGTGCAGTGCAGGGTACCCCCACTGCAAAGGTTAAGAAAAAATTTCCCCAGAGTTCTGCTCAGGGGACATTTTTTATTAACCCTTGCAGTAGGGCTAAAAATGTCCCCCGGAGTTCTTCTTTAATAGTATCTGCTGTGTTGACTGTATATATATCTTGACAGAAAATGTTGCCATTCTTCTATCTCACCTACCAGTACCTATACATAGAGGATACTGTTAGCTCTTTATGACTAACTCTTCTTTTGTTGTGGCTCTCTAGCAATTCCTAGATATCAACTGTGAAAACTCAGACTTTTGAAGGTAACGTAATTTTTTTTACACAGTGTATATGTACAATGACATCATACCTTCCTTTTCTGAGTGGCTGGAGGTCAACCAACAGAAAAGATAAATAATTGCAGACAATGAGGAAAGGAGGTATTAAGGAAAGTAATGGCGACATTTAAACAGAGTTTTCACAGCTGCTATCTAAGGACTGCTAGAGAGCTATAGTGTGAGAGAGGGAGCAATAGAAAAATGACAACAGCCTCTATGTACAGATAGTGTTAGATGGGTTTGCAAGAGGAAAAGCATGATTTCATTTAAAATTCTCTTGTTCCATTAACATTTTAAGTTTGCTGCCTGTACCCAAAAAGTTAAAGGGGACCTTGCACTTAAAGGCAAGGTCCACTTACCACATCAGCCTCTCACATGCACACACACACCTTTACAAATTGCCTCATGGTACGTTAAAAAAGCACAGCTGTGGAAAAAAAAGGTTAGAAAATATACTGACCTTTTAGCCTTCTTCCACCTGCAACACCTAGGTGAGGTTCATGCCCTGATCCTTCAGACAAGAGCCTACGAATCCTGAGGCAAGAGATTACGAAGCTGAGGATCCCAAAACTCACATGAAGATGCTTTTGCACTATTGCTGGAGCATCTTCTCATAAGATTTAAGACACCAACTGCACCAGATGGATTGTGATGTAACCCTCTCCAATGCATAAGCCAGGGGGTAAGGTAAGTTTTTTTTTCTATCTTTTCCCCATGTGTGTGTGTTTTTTTACAGGTACTAGGTGGTGATTTGTAAAGAAGGGTTAATTAATAAATAGGGATGTTCAGATACCAAGTACCATACTCGGTACAAGTACATGTACAGCTACTTTTCCAGCTCCAAGACTACACTAGAGAAAAATTCAAAAGTTAGGAGGCAGGTGTCATTTTTAACCACCTCCAGGCCGGCCGTTGTAAAAAAACGGCCGGCCCGAGCTCTCTAGATCTGAGCGGGCGTCTTTAGACGTCCGCTCAGACACGCCCCCCCGCGCGCACCGCTCGGCGCGTGTGAGCGGGAAATGGCCGAAATTTAAAAACAGGCAGCGATGCCTGTCACCATACAAGCGATCCGCCGGCTGTAGAGCCGGCGGATCGCGTGTATGGGGTGCCGATCGGTCCCGTCCCCCCTCCCTCCGCGGCCCCCCCTCGCCGTTGTCCCGCTGATCCCGGGCTCTGCTGTGCCCGGTGCGAGCCCGGGATCAGCATGTCGCTTGTGACACAGGGGATCAGAGAGAGCTCGGTACACAAGCTCCCTCCGGTCCCCTCTCCGCTGCAAGAATGCGGAAGTGTTG
>NW_017306556.1:961698-1091548 GCF_000935625.1 Nanorana parkeri
CCTAGTGACATTAGGGGTCTTGGAGACCCCCTGATGTCTCCATAAAGAGGACCTGTCACATATTTTGCTATCACATAGAGGGGTTTTTATTAGCCCCCGTATGTGATAGCAATAAGTTTAGTGAAAAAAAAATAAAAATTTAAGTCCCCCCCAAATTTAAAGTTGCACCATAAAAAATAATTTTTATGTCCCCACCCATACATACATGCATGCAAACATGCATCGGGGGCGCATACGTGCAAAAAAGACGGTTGCGCCCATTACGCCGCACATGTTACATATCGCCGCGAACGTCGCAGTGAGAGCAATAAGTCTAGGGCCATCAATCACTGATAACACTAAACTGATGAGCGGTAAAAGCTTTTAAAGCGTCGCCCATGGCCAATTTTGGGTATGGTAGTTTTCTGCGATTTCGCGGGTGCACGCAATTTTAAAGGTTGACATTTTTGGTGTCTATTTACCCGACATGACTCGATCTTTTATATTTTACCAAAAAACTGGGTAATAATAAATGTTTCCTAACATAATGTAAAAAAAACCTTTTTTTCCCAAAATTTTCTGTAATTTTTCCTAATTATAGTAAAAAATAAAAACCCCAGTGGTGTTTAAATACCACCAAAAGAAAGCTCTATCTGTCCCCAAAAAATGGTATAAAATTAATTTCAGTACAGCGTTGCATGACGAATAAACGTCAGTCAAAGTACCGCAGCGCTGAATACTGAAAAATGGCCTGGCCAGGAAGGGGGTCTAAACACCTGGTCTTGAAGTGGTTAAGGAGCACACGGAGCTCCTGGGATTTGTACACCCCCATTTTAATGCATGATTTTTTTAAATGAATACATATAAGTGATGCACCGACACCATTTGTCCAAGGTACTCACAGATACAAGTACTGATACATTTTTGTTTATTGTCACGCGGCAGTTTTTCTAAAACAATACAGAGTAATGATTTCAGGACAGTGGTGGAGCGCCAGAGCCCGGTCCCAGCTGCAACCGCTGCAACCTCTGCAACCTTGCTAGTTCTCATGAAAATGCCAAGTATCAGCATTGATATTTGAAAAGTATCGGTGCATCACTAATACTAAACTACCTTTTAGTGCAAGGGTCATGATAAATACTAAAAATAATTATGATTCAGAAATTACTATTGTTACTTATCTTTTTCTTGAATCAGAGATTTTCTGTTTACTTGTATGTATGGAGATTCATCTAGCCTGCAGTGAATCACACATTCATAAATTCAGGCCAATAGGGGTTCATACATTGCTCGACTTTCTGCAAATTTAACAATATGCATGGTGGTCTTAGGGTGCAAATCATCCAAAAAGGAGATTCAGCTAGTGAGATGAGGAATGATTTGCTCAGCTCTGTAAATATGTTGCCATATATCCAATGCACAGTGACAAAAACAATCATCAATTATTTTATAAGTCACATCAGAGCTGCATATTTGCAATCCATTTTTTCCCGATAGTGTAGATGTATTTATAGTCTTCAAATAATTACTGACACAGACAAAAAATGACAGTAAAAGAAAGTCCATCAGGTCATTTTGTATCGGTGTCTGCAATATGCTCTTCTCAAACCTTTGTACAGTTAACAGCACACATTTTTCATAGTAGTATATCAAAATTAATCAGCACATTGTTTATTTATTTTAATATTTTGTTTTACTCTTTTGTAAAAAAATTTATTTAATGAAGCATCCCTATGTCCTTCACATTAAACATGTGCATTTTGCAGTATTTGTTGCTAAACACTGCCACCTGATGGAAAAGATGGAGTTTTACAGGGTGGTTTTACAGAAAAAGAGCATCTGCATGGTGTTCTCTTCAAATAATAAGAACGTTATTTTATATGTGTCTTTAAGGACTACATAAAGCAACGTACTTAAAGCAGGGGTTAAGAATATCCTAATAGCAATTATAAAGGAAAGAAAAAATTTTACACTAATCCGTCCAGTTGCTGGTTTGGTGAAACGTCACTCTCTTGGAGAGCTCTGTGTGCCAATACTATCTATCTATCTATCTATCTATCTATCTATCTATCTATCTATCTATCTATCTATCTATCTATCTATCTATCACATTGGGTGCGTTAAATAGTGTGTTTCCCTCCGGGCTGCTGTGATTCCTCCCATTGACCCTAAAGATGGGTACACACAGCAAATTTTGGACGATTCAGCAGGAATCTAACAAAATTCACTTATTTCATTGGCAGAATTCAATCATTATATTGACTTTTGCCTAAGGAACATGTTGGATAATCTTTAGCCGAATGGTGCTTGCAGCCATTATGCTGCAAGCACTGTTCGGATATTCTGCCAGCGGATGGTGGATGCTCTCAGACAATAATGTAAACAGCGAGGGATTCGTCCATCCATGCTCCTTTAGCGTTTATAGAGGAATCTGTTATATTTTCTTCATTAAGCCCGCAGGCCGAACGAGCAAAAGATAACCGTCTATACCTGACTTTAGTCACTGCAGGATACAGTAGTAATATTAAGGTCGGTGGGAAGCACCACAATGGCCAACGGGGAGACATGCTGTTCCACATACCTGGAGGTGTGTATAATTGCTCTGTTCTGCAACAGAGAAACATTTACTAATACTGGCCGTTTGACAGGTAAGTAAAAATCTACTTCTTTCCTATCATATTGCTGTTCAGTTTTTTTTAAAACCTGCCATTGTTACTGTAAAGTATATCAGCATTTTATGTATAGCTTAGAAAGTCATAAAGTATATGAGAAATATAATTTGCTTTTATATTTTTAGATATTAGAATATTTTATACAAAAGTGGAGGCTGTAGCATTGAAGCACCATGCTGTTTTGTGGGCTAATAGGCCTTACACTTGTAAGGGAGTATTCAGTGATATAACACACATGGAACACAAAAGGTCTATTAAGTATCTTGGAATTTTCGGGTGGTATGGTTAACTGGTGGTGCTTTTGTGTGACCTACAATAGTAGGATAGCTCTTACCAAGGACACACTCCAGCAGCAGCTTAGCAACTGGAGTGCTGTGGGACATGGCTAACACGCTCAGCAAAGTGATTACGTCAATGCGTTCTATAGCTATTTGGTCACCTAGTAAGCAAGTAACTGAAAAAATGAATATATAATTCTGTCCAGAGCCTTATGCATTATGGGTAAATACCCATGCATTATGGGTAAAACGATTGCATAGGAAACCAATTATAAAAACACCTGAAAGTGTCCTGAAGTAGAATAGCAAAGGATCAGACCAGGCAGAAGCTTCATTTAGTAGGTTTAACAATAATAACTGCAACTGGGTTACAAGTAACAAGCAATTTAAAGAACATAGGGTCTCAGGCCCCTTTTTATATGAAATTTTACAATAGAGCCACATGGGCTACAATATGATTAGCTGTCAAGGTCTACGCCACTTCAACTAACCATAAGTCTGCCATTCCTGCAGGAAGTATGTCTCCTAACTTGCTATAGATGAATTATATCACAGCCCAAACATATGGACTGGCCATGTGCACACGTGTATGCTCTTAAGGTTCATCTAAAGTTCATCTGTGTATGTTTGTATAGTGTTGCTTAACTTCACCCCTCCTGCATCCTCAACTTCAATGCCAGGATCCGCTGCCCCCTCTGCGGCTCGGGGGGGGTCAGGAGGAAAGTGGGAGGGAGGGCAGCATCCTCCTCCTTGCTGATCTCCCTCTGACGTCTGAATGCGGAAGTGATGTGTATAACATAACTTCCGCATTTAGCTGTCATTCCTCTGGCTGCTATAACCAGAGAAGAAGCTGGTGGACCTGTCAGTGTGCCTGTGCTATCACATAGGGAGATTGTTATCCCCTATGTGATAACAATAACATTAATTGTAAACAAATAAAGTAAAAACAAAAAAAAAGTCACATTAAAAAAAAAAGTCCCCCGCGTTTACGCACATATAAACGAAAACACGCGTCAGGTGCGCCAGCATGCGAAAATGACAATTGCGCTACACATGTTACATATCGCCGCGAACATCGGATCGAAAGCAATAATTTTTGTGCTCTCAATTGCTAACACAAAACTGATGAGCGGTAAAAGCTTTTAAAGCGTTGCCTATGGCCAATTGTGGGTACTGTCATTTTTTGAGGTTTTGCGGGCACGCACAATTTTAAGGCTTGATATGTTTGGTGTCTATTTACGTGACGTGCCCGTCTTTTATATTTAAAATAAATTGGGTAACACATAAATGTTTTATCATTTATTAAAGGGGAAAGTTTGTTTTTTAAAATTTTCGGTAATTTTTTCTTACTGTACAAAAATATAAAACCCGCAGTGGCGATTAAATACCACCAAAAGAAAGCTCTATGTGCCCCCGAAATATGGTAAAAAATGCATTTCAGTATAGCGTTGCATGACAGAAATAAATGTCAGTCAAAGTACCGCAGTGCTGAATACTGAAAAATGGCCTGGATGGGAAGGGGGTTTAACACCCAGTCAGCAAGTGGTTACAGGAAATTTTTATTTTTTCACTTTAAGTGATGTTAAAATCACTGCTTCTTTAAAAAACTGTATTTTTTAAAGTGTTTTTTTGCATTGATACATGTCCCCCAGGGCAGTACCCGAATCGCCATATCCTTTTTATGGCCAATAACATGCAAATAAGCCTTCAAAATGGGAACATTTGATTTTCAGAGTTCTGGTCCCATAGACTTGCATTGAGTTCAAAGTTCGAGTTCAAACTTTTTTCATGTTCGAAAGTTTGAACTCGAACCGAACTCGGGTGTGTTCGGGCCATCAGTAGTCCTTGGCTGCGTGATGTGGCAGCAGGAGAGAGCAGTCAGTGTGTCTTCTATGCTCTCTGGCTCCAGTGGCTTCTGCTCAGTACCTAGCCACCTGCGCAGACTTCCTAGATCCTGTGATGTGCTGGGTGCATGTGAGCACACTGAACCACCTCTTAAAGAGACAGTGTGCATTTCTCCATGCAAGTCTCTACAATGGTCCGCCTCCAGCCGCGACATCAGCAGAACGCCAAAAGGTATACATTCAATTCAACCTAATCAGTCTGTGCTTGATTATTGCAGAGCTTTGCCGCTTGTAGTGCCTGGCGTTATTATACTGCTGCTTTCCTGTGTATTGACCTTTGGCTTCGTTACGTGACCCTGATCCTTCGCTGCCTGCCCTGACTTCTGATTACCGGCTATGAATTTGGATTACGACTTGGCTATGGTGTTTCTGGACTTTACCTGTGCTGGTCATCACTGCCTTAGAGAGTGTGCATTTATACCAGTCTACTTGCTTAGAGGTACCTTTACTGGCGAGCCTCCCTGCATATGGGCTCCTACTAAACCCCACCGGATAGTAGGCGGCATTCACAACTAAGTATGGCATAACCAAGAACTTTAGAGGCATTTTTGTGCATTCGCGTGTTTTTAAAGCATACTCTACTTATAGTACAGGAGCACAACTGAGCGTTTCTGGCCCCAAAGACCTTTAAATGGAAACACCTGAAAAAACCTCATAAGTGTGCATTTTACAAGCGTTATTTAGATGTTCTCAATAAAGTCTATGGGGCCAAAACACTTGATTCAGCCTGAAAAAAGCTACTTTTTGTGCTACAGGCTACAAGCGACAGAACGCTCAAATGTGAACAAGGGTCATTGAAAACAATGTGCTTTCTCTTGCTGAGTGTTGTACTGTTTAGGCAATCAAGCTACAAAATGAAAAGTTAAGCAAACTATAGCGACCAATAAGCCATCATTGATATGAACACACTAAACAGATAATTGGTGAAATATCATTAGCTGTTATGTGTTTCTGTACCTAACACATACTTGCATCTCTTTGTACTGCCTTTTAAAATAAGCTAGCACATATCTGTTGATATACATAATGTGTGCATGTGTATTATGTATTACAGTACAAAGTCTACATAAGGATTATTATTTTATTTAATATCTCTCATGTTTACATTTGCACAACATGAATGCGACTGTGGGATATCCCTGCCAGTGTTATACAGCGATGCTGCAGACAGATGTGCAAAGCAATGCAAGCTTGTTGGCTCAGGAAAGGTCAAGTAATAAAAGTGAATGTAATGTTTATGTATTATGTATAATGTCCCTTATAGAGTAAGACATCAATCATAGCATATGAATCTGCCTTAAATTCCGTTGTAAAGAAAATACTGCTCAATCATGGATTTATTTATATTGAATGGCTAAAGTGACTCCCTACAATCAGCACTAAGGAAAACTATGTCTAGTATCAAGAAATTATCAGTCAGCACACACATTGGCTAAATTGTCATGCTGTGCAATATAAACAAACAGTCTACATTTTATGATAGAAGAAAATAGGTCACCAGCACTCCATAAGTTAAAATGAATGAGTCCTTTTAATGGACAATGATGTCACAGAAATCCAACATGAGCCGACGTTTCGGGGCCACACAGGGTCCCTTCTTCAAGGCAAGAGATGTGACAATGTAATAACATCCACAAGCTACATATATACCCCATGTAATCAAATCATTAGTGATGTATATGATAGGTTTGGTGATATCCTTTACAAATACATGTATACTGAGAAATGTAAGGCACTCAAAATTATTTATTAACAAGAAATGCCAAAAGTAACCTAAAAACTATTTAAGATAGATAGATAGATAGATAGATAGATAGATAGATAGATAGATAGATAGATAGATAGATAGATAGATAGATAGATAGAATTTGTATCTGGCTGAGGATATTCAGTTCCCATAAAGAAAACAAATGCATGATAGGCAACCAAATAGTTTTTGGTACATGATAGACATCAGTTTGGAAGAAAGTGTTCATTTTTATTGCTGCAAAACAGTGCTAGGGGAACACTTTTAGCACTTAGGAGGAAATATATTGATAATAGTGAAAATATATCTCAGAAGAGCTATGACTGAACTCCAGCATATTTTAAGGGGTTCTTTAGCACCATCTGCTGGCTATAAACATCAATGCAACATGATTACTGCTGAATGCACGAATATATACTGTGTATTTTATGTATATCTATATATATAGATATACATATACAGGTGAAACTCGAATAATTAGAATATCGTGCAAAGTTCATTTATTTCACTAATGCAACTTAAAAGGTGAAACTAATATATGAGATAGACTCATTACATGCAAAGCAAGATAGTTCAAGCCGTGATTTGTCATAATTGTGATGATTATGGCTTACAGCTCATGAAAACCCCAAGAACCCCAAATCCACAACCTCAAAAAAGTAGATTATTACATGCAATCAATAAAACAAGGATTGTACATAGAACAATATTGGACCTCTGAAAAGTACAAGCATGCATATGTACTCAGTACTTGGTTTGGGCCCCTTTGGGCAATTACTTTTGCACGATATTCTAATTATTCGAGTTTCACCTGTATATCTATATCTATATATACAGATAGATCTATATAGATATAGATCTATCTATATCTATACAGATCTATCTATATATATATATACATGCTGTATATATATTATATGCTGTGTATATACACAAATCCCACGATTAACAGATACATATCACAGTGTAAAACTATTTTTACCGCTGGAGCTAAGATGCCATTTTCCTGGAAAATATAATAATAAAGTAAAACAGTAATTATCATCATCACTCCCTTTTCTTGATATAGGGAATGTATGAATAAGTCCTTATATGTTAAGCCACAAATATAACCAGTCTGTTTTGCCACTGTCTGAATTTTTTATATATTTTACAAACCACAACTCACCTATTAGTATATTGACCTGGACATGTTTTACTTCTGTTTGTATTGTTTTTAGGGGGAAAAAAGAAGACATCATCCCCCTCCAGTCAATTATATCCAACTACCACATCCTAACCTCAGGGTTGGAGGAATGGGTTGGCACAGGCACAATTTTCAGGGTCAATAGCTGGGTTAGGACTTGGCTTGAAACAGCAGTTAAAAGGGAGGAACAATTAATGGTGTTATTGCTCCTTTTGAAAATCCCAGTTTCCTGGTTGTCATGTTGATCTTGTGGCTTCATGTTCAGAGACACATAACTCAAACAAGCATGTTTCCGGAATTCTGATTTCCTGATCAGTCTGCTTGTTACGAGACAGTGATCCCGCGTTTAGAAGCCAGGTGATTGGTATTTTCAGATGAAGGTCAGCAATGGCAGCCTGCACAGTTTCCTGTAACTTTTTATTTTATTGTATTTGAAAGCACAAAGGCTGAGTAGAAGTGATGTTGTCGTATATTTATAGCGTTTTTATGATTTCTGATGTTGTTTTACAGCTTCTGCCAGTTGACTCATGACTCACTGAAGTTCACGAAATTCCTGTCAGCTCTGGTAAAGTCACTTGCAGAGACATAACTGGTCACTAAAAATGTATATGGTTTTAGCAGGTCGTAGCAGTAAAGAATTCCATGTGGAACTCACAGACTTATAGGACAGTGACAACCAAACAATACTGTGTCGTTCAGAGAATTTTTAAATGTTTTCAAATTATTATGAATCATGTATCAGTAGTAAAACAGGATTCATGTATATTCAGGGAGGATGGGACCTGTTCCATGAGTTGCATATATTGCTAGAGTTAACAGGTCCCTTTATCTCAACATTTATCTACATGCAGAACAGTGATGAGTAAATCTTTATAAGATAGTGAACTTCAATGACTTAAATTTACTCAGTTGGTGAAATTGCTTAAATCGGTCCTATGATCCTTTTCAAAGTGCAGATTAATATTATTATTGAAATTATTATTATGCTATAGGTTTACTAGTTTTCACCAGTTTACTTCTACATCTCACATTTTGTTATCCTACTTAGCGAGGTAATGGGCATGGGGATTATTTAACGTATATCACTTGTAGGTTAGTTGTAACTGATGTTATATAAGCTCAAAGTACAACTGTCCAAGGTCCTGTAGCACACCTTACCGGAATTCCCATAGGCAGAAGTGGGTGCTCGCAATGACTGCGGATGGCGCCGCATTTAAGCTCAAAGGACACGCTTTTGATCTGCACTTAGGCACTAAACAAAATACAGTGTAACAATATTGTTGAAATGTATTTAATGTATTTATGAATTAAGTGTGCAACCACTGTTTGCAGGCTTTATTTACACACTAGCCATTATAGCCATTTCTAAAACACAGAGCATGGTTGTCAAACTGACAGTGTGGGCAGTGGCATAACAATAGTCATAGCAGCCCAGCTGGAGTAGAGTGGGGCCCCATTAGGGGGACTGATTAGGAAAACTGAACTGTGAGGTTTCTAGTATAGAAGGGCTGAAGTGAGACCTCAGGATCATCTAATCACAGATCTCCCTCTTTGGAATAAGAAGTATGAATTTGATTGTCGATCTTAGCAGTGTAAATTGATTGCCCTCTGAATTTCTGCTACAGACTGATATTAACCCCGTATGACTAATGCATTCACAAATCTCAGAGTTATAAATGATGGTTGTTATTATTAGTACTATTATAGCTTGTACGCCCAGCAACGCCCCCTAGTAGTGTATGGAGTATGCTGACAGCTCTCGTGCTGCCTGTCCTTGATATATACCTAATGTTAAGATCAATGCCCCATATTGTCACATTCAACATTGCCACCAGTTCCAGAGAAAGTTGCAATGGAGCACCATCATTTGTATTTAGGTCCCTGAGTGTGGGCACTATGTGAATGGGGTAGGGTGTATGGGGTACACCCAAGATCATAAGGTCATTAGGTATTTTTTGGGGGGGTTTATATTTAATATGCTCTTTGTCAGGGGTTGCCAAACTTCAGCTCACCAGCAGGAGTAGTCATGTCTGTGGCTGTCAGAGTCTTGTAATAACTAATAGGATTTGTAGTTTCACCACAGCTAGAGGGCCTAGGTTTGGCAACCCATGCCCTAGGTCTTGAATTGGTTATTAACTGGTGGTATGCAAACTGCAGAAAGACTTTGGTTATTTACTATGACTCATGTGACTTTTGGTATATGCCATGGGAGCTGCATATCCAGCCCCTTTCATCTTCTGATATGACTGATACTTATTCATTTCCTGTACCACTAAACTTCTCTCTACAGCACAGACATTGTAAAATGTATTATTTAGAACCAGAGACCTCCCGGCTAGCCTGTAAATTGATCTTTTACCTTTTCTGTTTTGTTTTTTTTACCTGATAATGCAACGTTACATATATTTTTCAATCGTTTTTTCACTGCTATGTGAAGACATTACATTGTATTTTCATTCTAGACCAGTATGCTGACATAGGTCTTTAATTCTATTTTATTAAGGCTTTTCTGCAGATATTTAACCTCTGTTCCCTTTCATTTAAATGTTTTAGCTTTATCCAAATACTCATATCTTGCTTGATACGTCCTTTACTATGTCCATGGCAGCTACATTAATTTACTGCTGTCATAAAATGCTAGTAGATTGTAAACATAAATTTAATTAATGGCACCAGTACTTCTGGAATAGTCATTTTAAATAAAGTGCTTATTTATTTATATTTTTAAGGCTTCATCTATGGGTTTTTTTTTTTCTATTTACTCCTGTAAAATGCCTTTGGAGGTCACATCAGCTGACTCAAGCAAAAATTAAACTGCTGCACTCTTGCTTTATTTTATGTTTTACCTTAAAGGAGCAGACAATGGAATTTGATTTTGTTCAAAGCACAAATAGCAAAAATGTTTAATCCTCATTTACAAAGAGCAAGCTTTGCACTTATTCTAACATAGTCTATATACTTTAATACCATTATCTAAATTATTAAGAAAACATTTCCATGCCTCTATGACCACCTGTCCTTCCTAGTTACACACGGAATTTAGGGGCCACTTCACACCAATGCATTGTGGTAATGCACAGTAAAACATGTAACATGTAAAAATGCAGGGTGACCAATTTAAAATGACACCCCAACGTTCCTACACAGTGCACAATATCACAACATACTGATGCTAACAATATGTTCTTTATGATGCCTTTATGGTGTTACAGATGTGTTGTTGAGCTTTGAAAGCCCATTTAAAATGAATTGGCTGCTTAAAAGTGAACTCCAGGAGAAACTGTTTTTGTTTTTTCACTTTTGCTGTGTTCAAATGAGTTCTCAAATGAGGGTTATTCTAGGTCTGGATGGCTGCTGTGAGGTGAAAATCTTAGTTTCACACATGCCTGATACTGCTGTCACTGCTGCGGTTCTCATACAGTGAAGGAATCCTATCATTTACTAACTTTTTCTTCTCCACTTATACATTCACAAAATGCTTAGAAAAAATAATTCACAAAATGCACTGGAAATGACAACGCTGGCACTGACAGTTGTATATAGCATACATGAAAGTAGGATTTTTACCTCATGCAGCAGCCATGTGGACCTGGGATAACCATTATTATACTGTAGGTAACTTATTTGTGCACAGCAATAGTCAGAAAACATTTTTTTTCCTGGACTTTCCCTTTAATGCAATGCACGGTATATGTGCAATAGCACAATGCACTGTTGTGAACTGGCAGGCTATGTTAAAGGGGCATGTTATTTACATCCTTACAAAGCTTGTTCCAATCACTAGGTCAGATACAGTGTACATAACTCACTTTCATGGTCACCAGGTGTAGCTTTGTGTCACAGTGTCTAGAATGTTGATTGCAAATCCTATACATTGTTTGCGATTGTTACAAATTGTTTTCCCTAGTGTATCCCTTAAGGGTAGAGTTTTCTTGGATTGGCAGAATGTCTCTAAAAAAAAAAAAAAAGTTAAGGCTCACTTGCTTACATGTTGATGCCTTGCAGTACTTCTAAAACTTATTTTTTTTCATATATGCTAAACAAATAAAAATCATGCACACTCTTACGTTAAACCTACAGGTTATAAGTCTGCATGAAACAATTCTGGACTTTTACTCATTTATCCTTAAAAAGCACCCTTTGAGCTCCAATGCCAGTGACATTGCCTAGGCTGAGATGATATCGTCATCATCAGTCTGCTGCAGGCAAAAGTAAGCATTGCTCTAGTCACCCGCTTATCAGACTGTGACATTGTGACTTTGCAGCCAGTCACAAGGTAATAGACTGCAGCAGGAGCTGGTCTGTATAAGATATTTGTGAGCACAGCCAAGAACTACAAAGCACTAAGGTTTACATGCCTGTATAATTCTGGAGCCAGAAAGTGTGTATGTGTGTGTGTGGGGGGGGGGGGGGAACTGCTATCTCTACAAGAAGTAAATACTTGTATGTGTTGCACTTACACGGGTATGTGCATGCATAATACATAACAAATATTGGCTGCTAGATCCACTTTAATGCCAGGAAAATTAACAGTGGTCTTGTGCCCACTGTCGACCTAAAATATTAGGTTACGATCATAAACCCTTCACCTCAAAGGACCAGTTTAACCTGAATTTTAAAATAGGTCTTTTTGAAAATAACAATGTTTTAAACTATGCTTAATATCAGATTTTTCTTTAATTATTAGCATTTTTTAGGCTTATCAATAGACATGAGGGCTTCTGCTCACCTGAACTGATATTTAAATCAGATCACTCAGCCATAGATCCATTGAGGTCATATCTGTTTAACCAGAGTTGAATGTCTGTTCACATTTGGAAGATTTACAGCATCAATAACAACTTTTGCAACCAATTAACAACTCTGCTGGCTAGATCCCCCTTACTTACCCTTCCTCTGTCATACTGAGTAGTTAAATCCTGATAATCCTTAGTTTTGGCATACATTTAAAAAATACAGCAGTATGAATGTTGTAACAGAAAATACTATATTTCTTTTTTGTAATAATCTGTGCTGATTTTTATGTCCCTGGCAAGTTAATAGTAACCATTTTTGAAAGGTATTAGCAAAAAATGTTAAAATTAAATTCCAGTGCTTCGTTTTTAGCAAAGTAAAATCTTAAGCAGCCTTTCGGAAGCCATAAAATTCCCGAAAGAATGCTGATGCTGGGAAGAAAAGTAAAACAAAATGTATTATTTGTGTCAGTAGATAGCTAACATATGGTGTAAGGAAGTAAAAAGCACTAAAAACTTCAATTACAGCACAACCTTAATAGAAACACATCCTGCATAACCAGCAAATTTTTTCCTTTTTTTCTACAATGTAATAACCATATTGTAATGATACTGGTCATTGCTAGTCCTGAAATATGTGTAATATACGTACTAAGGCATAGCTTTGTATGCCAGAATCAGTTCATATGTTTGGAGATCTGGATATCCCATTATAAATACAGTGGGTGCCTTTTAGCTGAACTGATATCATGTTGGCCCTGTAGAGACTATAAAGAGATTCTATTTTCAAATGCATCAACTTAACTCTGTCAAAATGATATTTTTCAATGATACAACTCCCTAAGAGTTAATCTATCATGACTGAAGTAGGTTCACAGATTTTACAACAAATTCAGATAATACAGAAATCTATTTTACGTTTGCAAAATAGTCATACACTATAGGTTGCATATTTTTTAGATATGAGGTTTTCCTGGCTACTACTTAAAAACACCAACACATGTTAAAGTATTTTGTCACCTGATGGCTTCCTTATCAGTGATGTTATAAAATCCCCATATGAAACCCATGATTTGGTTGTTTGTTTGTTATGAATATCCATATTTACTTTTTGAATTTACATTTTATATTGTTATGTGAATCTGCGTCTCTCTTTTGTATGTCTTTGTCCTGTATACACTTTAAAAAAAAATAAGGTTGTGTATTGGTAAAAGATCAATCATATTTCATAGTGCATGTGGTCAGTAAGTTATGTCTCCACCTGAAGACTGCACAATGCTCTACAAGTCTGGATGTGGGTGTTATTGGAAAGAGAACTGAAATGAATCCAGCACCTCCAAATAAAGACAGATGTCACAAACCTGGATTTGAAAGTCAAAACCCCTTATCCACCTATTTATTCCAGGTCAGTCGCTCAGCAAGAACTATAGCCAAAGGTCAGTATGGTAGCTTAAAATCTAGCATTTTTAGATGGAGGTAAACGACAGCTGCACCCATATTTCCCTGGTAGAAAAATGAAAATGTATGTCTGATTACATGCTGTGAGGATTAGTTTCAATTTGTAGTGCATCCAGGACACTTCCACTCATAAACATCTTCTTTTTAGGGCTTTCTGCCTACTTTTATTTAAATATTCACATAGGTTTTTCCCGCACAGGGGTTTCTCCAACATAAAGTACAGTCTTTTTGCTAACAGCAAAATAACATTTCCAATGTCTCTCCAACTTCAGGTTGTGTTTTTAACAAAACCTTTCCCACATAGGCTGTATCAAACACACTTGCCACACAGGCTGGTTTTCACCACACAGGTCATCTGCTCCCCAGTCCACCAGCCACACAGTCTGGTTCTAGGGTGGGGCTGCTTCCTTAGGAGGCTGGGAGTTATTGTAGAGGCCTTAACAATCCAGCTAGCTTCAGCTGGGCTTGTTACCTCCAAGCCTCCAGCCCTCTCAGCACTTCTCCCTAGAGGACAACCTTCAGTATAACATCTGAACCTAGGGCATACAACTCTGCCATCCTGGCTAGACTCAGACATTTTCCTCTGCCTGCGGCCACAATGCACAAAACATTATGGTCCAGAAGGGGCCTTATATAATGGGAAAAGTGAATATGGTACAAAAAAAAGTGAGTGCTCTATACAATCTGAAGTAGCAATGCCATGTAAAGCAAGACTGTACTGATGGCATGAAGGAATGGTTATTCAATGGTGCTTTATTTGAACACTGTAATCTTATCCTATGGGTTTTGGTATATCTCCTTTATCAGGACAAGATTAATTACTGATCTAAAGGGTAAGGTGTCATCATTAGATGTGTGCCGTTGTTTAAATGGTTAAATGTGACCAACACAGAAACAAATTTTAAAATTGTACAAAATTATAGTAAAGACATCCAATTATGTGCAAGTTAGAAATCCTGTTATTTATTTATTTTTCTCAATTCCCTTGCTCACAGTTATCTAATCCAGTATCCCCACCGGTTTGTCTATACACACCAGCCAGGGTCTATCATTTGGAATGAGAGTTGCAGAGGGTGAACATTGCCTAGTGGCAGGCCGCTGTCACCTTCATCGAGCGGCGACTCATCATGATTTATGCATATCTACTTTGCTGGACAGTGTGATTAACTTTGGGAAATTTTTTTTCACAATAAAGGACTTTTTCAAGGTGTGAGTGTTTTTATTTACTTTTGCACTTTTTTGTGAATGAGTTACAAGGGGTACCCTTCCACCTTGGTGGGCATTTTTTTTGCATTCGGAGTTCCACGTGGCAGTGCATAGCTACTCATGGTTTTTTTTCTTCAAAGTTTGCAAATAAGCCTTGAAAAAGGTCAGAAAGAAATAACAAAATTCAGTTCTCATTGACGTCAATGGTGTTTGGAGTATTTTATCCTTGGAACTAAGAAGACCTATATCGTGTGGGTGGTCACAAAGGTTTTTTTTTTCCTCCTGTGGCAACATTAGCAAAAGCTGCACAGGGGGTTTTGTTATTCCCTCCACCGGACCGAAGCTGCAGGAGTTGTGAGTGGCTAAATTTGATGGACAGTTGTCATATATAGTGATGGACAGTTGTCATATATAGTGCTTTTATGATCATGGAACTCCTTTGTGTCCTCTGATATTTAGTAGGATAATGTGATAAATAGCTTTTTTTAATATATTTTTTAAAATAAAATAGATTATGTTTAATGGTTCTAAATAGATAAAGCAGTATGAGAGCCATGTGATGATATAGCACAGTGTTGTTCTTTAATGATGAAAATGGCAGGCATCAAAAGTCCAATGAAACCTGCATAAGAATTAGCATTTAAAATTCAATTAGTGCTGATCCATCTGTCAGCCCTATTCTAGCTTTTTAATATTACGCATAAAAAATTGCCTGCAATATAAGTTCGAGTAATCACTGCAGCAATCATGAATTTAAAAAAAAATACGCTTATTCTGGTTATTATAGCAAAGCTGCACATGAAGGTAAATACATAAAATCTGTATTTCTTCTTTTAAATACATTCTAAAACATGTGATCATTAAAATATACTTTTTTTTAAAAAAAAGCTCCGTAGTTCTGCATGCTAGGAAAGAATGTATAATTCCATCTGATGTCAGTCCAAACAAAAGGCAGCAGTATTTATTTTTAAAATCCTAAGACAGATATTGTTCCACATTGAAAGCATTATCTGTCACATATGTTCCATTTATCAGGGCTACTTAGGTTCCTCATTGCTATAAATAGAGCTTCTCTTTCCCCAGTGTGGGCTATTCATTTAATTGAGTGTCAACCATGATAGCCTGGCTACTAAAGATCACTCTGGAACACTACATCATTATCACAAATACAAGAGGCCTGGGAATTCTTATGCCAAAATGCTAGGCTTTGTAAGTTCAACAACAGGTACATGGAAACAGCGGGCGTTCGCTGTGTTGTTCTACTTAGATCTTTATAATGTACATTGCAGAATTGAACTGCCATGACAAAAATTTTATTTTTTTAAAACTTGCCTGGAAAACAACAGCTTCAGAAATGTTAATTCTGAACATTACTTTAACCACTTCATGAAAGGTTTAATAATTTGTGCTCTCTTTTATAGCATATAAATCTGTATCTCATTACAACTTTTCTCTAATTTTATAATTACATTTAGTACCCCAAAAATATACTCTAGATTGTTATCTTCTAGTATCTCCCACATAATCATAGTATAATATTGCTAGTATTTTGCTCAAGGTCACATTTACAGGTGTCACGAAAATATTTTAATGTTCATGATATTTGACAGTTATTATCACTGCTGTAGCTTAAATATGAGTGTCATTAGGCAGCTAGCCAGCAGCTTCAAATTGTAGCCATCCTTCTGTAATATACTTATGCTACTGGTGACAGTTCATTACTGAACAGAGAGATCTGCAGCTTTTTCACTGGGCAAAGTTTGCCTCTCAGAGTTCCATGCACACACTTATGTCAGTGATTTTGAAGATGTCATAAAAGAAGGTGCACCCAATTAAACATGACAATTTACCCATGGATACTGGGTCTATTCAGGAGACATCTCTAATGCTACTTATAAACAGTGGTCTAAAAAGCCTGCTCAGGTTTAAGGATGGGCTCGGGCGTGTTCGCAGCTCCACTTGCCGAGCCCGCCAGGAAGCTGACAGTGCGCATCGCCAATCACAGGCACTGAGACATTTTCACTGAATCTTTGGCAGTCTTCAGAATTAAGCCCTGTCCTTAACCCAAAGGCAGAGCACCTCTAGGAGTAATCTCTAATGCTGCTCTAATACTATTTACTCAAGGAGTGGCATCATTCATAAAAACAAAAGCTCACAACAACACAAGCCAGCGACTACACAAGTCTCGCTCAGATAAGTATAGCAGCAGTCTTGTGTTGTTGTGGGCTTGTGTTTTTGTGAGTAGTGCCCCTCCTCTCTATCCACTGACGTTCACAAACATGCAAGCCGACAGTAACTACTCAACTTTCTGTACCCTAATTAGCTGGCAGTGGTTCTGGGCTCAGTATTCCTTTGTGACTTCAAAGAAGCTGCCAGAGGGGATCAGTGAAAGCACAGGGCTGCACAGCAGAGCTGTGCCGTTTGCCAACTTTCAAAGTAGAAGGGGTTCTGTGGGCTCTCCTGGGTGAACTGTTACATTCAAAGGCAAAGAAGGCTTCAGCATGGGGTAGAACTAGAGCCAGTACTTACAGAAATACAAATTGCAAAAAAACCTGCACAGATTTAAACAAGGTCAAGTTCAATGGGCACTGAGCCCCCTGTGGGGTTTAACAAAAATGTCCATCTTCTGGCAAGACTTCCTCTTTAGGGGCCCACTACCACCAGACATATTGTCATGTTTCCCAGTGCAGCCAAAATAGATGGATACATTGAAATCCACTGAACTCAAACGCATCTATTGAAACCAACAAATTACACTTCGGAGTGGAAAAAAAGAGTCGTAGATGTGAGACCTGCACTTTTCCATTCAAATCTTCCGATTAAAGTCCTTCAAAAATACAATGCATATTTCAAAATGCATATGCTATGATCCCTAAGAGGATACCTGTTAATATACATGAAGTTTGACATATGTTTAACAAGCTGAAATGCAAGTGCTAATTAAAGTGATTTTGATTTCTCTAGCTTGTCTGCCAAAACTAGATTACTTTTGATAAAGTAGAGAATGAAATTTGTTTGCGAATGAGCATCCTTTGACTACTTTGGCCACACCAAAATTATGTATGTTATAATATTAACATTGGGTGACCTATAAGTACAAACTGTGTCTGTACAAGGACTTTCTGTAGGGAAAGGAACCTATAGGAATATATAAAAATTGTTATGACTAACTTTATATGATCAGTAAACATAAATAAATATAATTTATTGACAATCAAATTATGTTTCAGAATATTTTATTACTTTATCTTCGTATGTTTTAACTGTATAGTTCATATTGGTGAAAATAATGTTTAATAATTTATCTGATGGTCTCAGGGTTTATATTTTATACTTTTTTCTGTGATGGTCTGCCATTCGTGGAATAATCAGCAAGCATTGGAAATACCTTGAATCTGTAGTCAAATTCTTACATTTGCTCCATACTATACTACAACTGTTAGGACACCAAAAGCTGATATTCTGCACTGCTAACAGGACCAGATACGTGGAGCTATACAGAGAAAACTCAAATCTAAGTGAAGCAACAGAATATAAATTGGCCAAGGGATGAATCTTTGGCTAGACAGGCAACCCATTCCAGACATGTGACAAGAACGGAGACTTAGTAGTACCAGACCAGTCAGCTAGTGCAAGCTCAACATTAACACTGGAGTCTGGCTGGGTAGCAGGTGGAGAGTCAGTGGTGTGGGGCTGAGCAACGGACAGAGAGTCAGCTAAGTTAAGCTGGGTAGCAGGCAGAGAATCAACAGAATCAGCCTAGACAGCAGGTGGAAAATCAGCAGAGTAGGGCTGGCAAAGAGTCAATGGAGTAAGGCTGGATAAGCAGGTAAAGTATCAGTGGAATCAGGCTGGGAAACAGATGGAGAGTCAGTGATGTCAGACTGCAAGAACTGGGAAGCTGAATCATGGCACAGGCCCTTGGTAACTAAATCAGAGTGCAGCCTCTCAGAAGCCAAATTGGGGTGCAGACCCTTGGGAGCTGAATCATGAAGCAGGACCTCAAGAGCATAGGCAGGATGCTTCACTTCTATAGTGGGGACAGTGTGCAAAGTCTTTAGAGCACTGAAAATCTACTGAATCAGAAATGAGGCAAGGTTTCTGAACCTCAAAAGCAGAGATTGAATGCAGAGTCCTTAAAGCAGAGTTAAGGACCAGAGCAGCTTGGAGAAATGGTCGAGGACCCCCCTTAACTGCATAAGTGCATCTGTTCCAAGGATGAATGGTACTTTTTGGGGATGATTTAATGCAGAGAGGGAAGTTTGGGTGCCAAGAGTTCCAAACATGAAGTGGCAGTGGTCAGAGCAGAAGCTGACACATGGTGGTCTGAAGTAGGAACAAAAACAGATTGTATCAAGACTGAAACTGGCACAGGATCTGGCTGAACAGGGATTAAGGCCTGAGTGGAAAGGGGCAAGAATGTTGGGGTTGCAAAAAATGTATGCTTCTTTTAGAGTTTGGTCATTGGAGTCTGACAGGTAATCACGGGAACCAAGCAGGTTGTTTTGTTGGTGGGAAGGTTGGAACATAAGCAGGAAGCTGTGAGTGCATGGTCACAGGGGCAGTGGCTGCTTCTTTGTAAGCTATGGGTAATGTAGCTAAATACCCTTGGGAATGCTGGTGTCTAGAGAAAGGCATTGGATGGTGTCAATCAGCTGTGGCTGAATATAAACAGATTTGGAGTATAAGTTGAATAAAACTCAACTTACATTTGCCATGTCTAACTAGAGAATCTACCACATTTACGCATTTATACAGTCCAGCAGAGCCTCTCATGCAGAAACAGAATAGTGTTAATAGAAATAAGGTTTCTCATCTTCCAACAACTTTACTAGAGACCTAACGTGAGGCACACTAAAGAGAGGTGGAAATCATTACCAGTACAGTTATCAGACATAGGCAGCTCATAACAGATCTGAATCAGTAGCTAAATTGTATGAAATATAAAAGTTCCCAGATCAACAAAAGGAATGAGTCACATGAATGTATTCTAATAACTGTTCACTAGTTTGATTCTGCAGTGCTCGGCACCAATATTCCCTTTCTTCTATTGCCAGCAAGACAATATATAAGACACCATTTGGATGCCTCTTGGTACAGGGTTCCCACAGCAAAACAAGTGAATACAAGTGAACAACCCCGCAGATTCTCTGCAGTCAATCTAGTGTTCTAGACACCACGTTCTGGAATCCTGCAGTGCTAGCAAGGCCAAAAATATGGAGCTACACAGAGAAAACCAGGCTCAAATCTAAGTGAAGCAATAAAATTCATTAAGAACCCAACACACAAATTACATAAGATAATGTAAGATTCCTGAGGAGGAGCTAAATACCCTCCCAGCATTCAGCATCAGGTAGAGACTAATTGCTAGGACATGCTGACTGCTGGGAGACACTCACTGGTGGACACTTAAACCACTCCCTTTCGTTCAGTCAAACACAATGCCACCTGCAGGTTTTATAGTACCTATAGTACCTAACAACTTTATACTGCACAATTTCTGGCAAGCTTATTTTCTCTAAACTAACTTTTTTAATGACAACTCTGTGTCCACAATTTAAAGGAGTTTGCTACTTTGCCTAGAGATGTATCTATTTCCTTCTTTATCCAAAATATATTTAAATGTATTTGAATACCTATTTCTGTGGGACACAAGATTTTATGTGATTATTCACCTAAACAAGCTTACATTTATTTTGTTACTGGTAGGGTTGCACAGATACCAAGTACAGTACTCGGTACAAGTACGAGTACATGTACCGATACTTTTGAGCTCCAAGACTACACTAGAGACAAATTCTAAAATTAGGAGGCAGCTGTCATTTGTAAGGAGCACACGGAGCTCCTGGGATTTGTACATCTCTGTTTTAATGTACGATTTTGTTTTTATAAATATAAATAAAGGGATGCACAGATACCAGTTTTGCGAGTACGAGTACTGGTACTTGCCGAGTACTTACAAGTACGAGTACTGATAAATTTTTGTTTATTGTCATGTGACAGTTTTTCTAAAACAATACAGACTAATGATTTCATGACAGTGGTGGAGTGCCAGAGCCTGGTCCCAGCTGCAACCTCTGCAACCCTGGTAGTTCTCATGAAAATGCCAAGTATCTGCACTGGTACTCGAAAAGTATCTGTGCAACCCTAGTTACTGGTCAGAAAAATCTTGTTCACACAAGCCTGCAGGCTGTCCTGCACCACACATCACACCCGCATTGTGGTGTGTCTGCATGCGAGTGCACACCGTCCATAGACTTACCTTGCGTCTCTCCTCATCTCCCAGCCGAAAATCCGAACTGCGCATACGCCCGCCCCAAGATGCTTTGCGGCCGCCCGAGCAGTTTCGGATTTTGGGACGGGAGCGCGCGGCGAAGGCAGTGGTAAGTTTAAACCGCTTTTAAAGCGGGTTTTTAACAAACTTTTTGCATATATCTACTACTTGCTAGCAGTAGATATATGCAAAAAAAAAAAAAAACAGAGGGTTAAGAAACCCTTTAATGGTGGAAGTACTTTAGCAGTTCCAATTGTGCAGGAATGGAGAGAGCAACAAGCTATGGTCAAACTATGCTACACCGTGTAATCATTTTGTAATCATTCTCTTGGCAATACTTTAATTGACGTGTACAATTTTATTCTCAGTTGCAGTTATTTATAAAGGGGGTGCAATCTTCAGTAATCACAGTATAAATGTAATAGGGTATTATACTAATGACCTATTTGTTGAATACATGGCTCCAATCCTCGACAAGTTACTATTAATATTTTTATGAATTTTTGAATAAAATTGGTGTGAAGGGTAAATGCTTTAATTGACTGCAGCTATTTAGCATCACCTTACCAGAATTAGAACACAGCTAATCATAATAAAATCCACTCACAGATTTTCTAAAATTATGCTCACATCATCAAATATAATTATACAGTATACAAATTGGAAAGGTTACTAATTTGTATAGAGAATTATAGAGATTAGTTTAAAATGCTATTTCTATATAGTAGCATGACTAATAGGATAATTACACCTTTAGGCTGCATATTATCAAATAGCTATGACAATGGAACAGTTTAATCAAAACAATGTAAGTAAGAATATTAACAGATGTCAATATTACAGAAATACTTTCATTGTGTGGTGTCATGTATGTGTAGTATATCTACGCATGCATATAAAGAGTCAGAAAGGTATGTCAAGGCAAGTATCAAGGTGATTTTCGTTATTAATTATTAAACTTAATTGTCCCTATACAGAAAGTAGCCAGGCTACCTTAGCATAGAGGCACAGCCAGGCCCCAAGCTACAGCAAATCTTGAGCTAATAAAAGACAGCGAAGGTCTGATTTTTAAAGCAGCGGCATGGCCTACTGCCACTTAAAAACAAAAAATGAGATTAGTGCCAGGAGGAGTGTTCTCTGCAGCATTCTCTGTAGAGAACATTCAGATGAACAAGACAAATAATTTGTATGTCTGTACATTTATTCATGAAGTTCACATAGTTCTGCTGGGAGCACAGATAGGCTGGAGACCTGAATGTTCTCTACTGCAGTTAAGTGACACAACTAAGTCTTATCCATGCCCCCAGACTGTAGTTAGCAATAAGCAGACTAATGAGCTCACCTCTTTTAATGCTCTCATCCTGTCAGCATGTTCTGCTGTAAAGGGGATTGTAAGTGGTTAATTGCAAGTTAAATTTAGGTAGTTATACTAGCTGCCTTGAAAAAAAGACTTGTAATGATTTTTGAAGAACACATACTGTACCTGCATGTGCAGTTTCCTTAATTGGTGCCCTATTTTTGCACGGGGTTCAGTTTTAAACAACCATAATAAAAAAAACTGGACTCTGCACCCTGGACCCTGTCTGATGCCTGTCTGATGCCTGTCTGATGCTTTTTGTCACTTTGACATTTACCAGCTCCTGATGAAGGATATTTTACCTACAGTTTGTTAGTATATATGTCACATTCTTATTTTAGTCATAGATGTGACTTTTTGATTGTTCTATGTAATTATGTTTTCCTTATTTTTATTTACATATCAATATTGATTGCAGTGGCATTAATTAAGCCTGATCATTAACATTTTTGAATACCTATTATTTTTAAATTAATCAGGAAACCAAATAAATGTTCAATTTATAATACAATGTATACAATTACCACCTTTTCTCCAGAAATCAGTAGGATAATTATCGCTTCGGTTGATTGTTACCGCAGGAGGGATTAGAGAAGGAAAAATAGCACAGTGTTCTTAAGAGACAAAGATTTGCCTGACAGTCTATTCTGCAAAGTTGGCAAGAACGGCTAATGAGACAGAAGCATCCGATGCTTCTGTTAGAATAAGCCAAACTATACACAACATTTACCAACATAATTCTTAGAACAGAACTCTTGCTATGGTCATAAATAGGTTAGATGATTGCAAATAGTAGCCAAACGATAAAAATTAACCTACATGTGAAACTCGAATAATTAGAATATCGTGCAAAGTTCATTTATTTCACTAATGCAACTTAAAAGGTGAAACTAATATATGAGAGAGACTCATTACATGCAAAGCAAGATCATTCAAGCCGTGATTTGTCATAATTGTGATGATTATGGCTTACAGCTCATGAAAACCCCAAGAACCCCAAATCCACAACCTCAAAAAAGTAGATTATTACATGCAATCAATAAAACAAGGATTGTACATAGAACAATATCGGACCTCTGAAAAGTACAAGCATGCATATGTACTCAGTACTTGGTTTGGGCCCCTTTTGCAGAACTTACTGCAATTACTGTTGCACGATATTCTAATTATTCGAGTTTCACCTGTATAATGACATGGCTACCATTGCTGATCTCTTCTTCTGAAAATGCTGCATGGCATTCTTGCTGTCCTCTTGTTTCAATACACCCAGCAACCAACATATACCAAGCAATATCTGCATACTTGTTCAGCATAAGTGACAAAAATATTGTAGCCAGACAGGCAGCCAGAATGACAGACAAGGAACTGGTATTTTTTAGAAGGTCAACAAATGCAGTTTCCTTATTGCTCTCTTTACTGAATCACTTAAATATACAGTATCACCTATATTTAAGACAAATGTCAGTACACAATATTGAACCTAAATTATTCATTTTGCATGGGTTTAATATGAACAAAACTACGGAGCTGATTATTGATGTTCACTGTTAAGGTATTATTTAATACAGTTAATTTCCATTGACCTAGTGCTGGGAATAGAAGAATATTTTTGGCAGGCTTTACAGTTGGCAGAAGTCCTGTTCTTGGCATTGGGCTGAAAGTGTGATTTGCTTGGCTAAAATTCTCTAAGTACTCTGTGTAATTACTGTAACTATTACTAGTAATAACATAATTCTATAAAATGTTTATTGAATTTATTCATAAGGCACTTCTAATTTCCCCTAGTTTCAGTTCCAAGTACTTGTCATTATCATTGTATCTCTCTTATTTTGACTTCAGGTGAAATTTTTTTAACACTTAGCAAAGTTTTAAAGTTGGCTGAAGTGTGAACAGATGTCAGACAACTTGCCTTATTTCGATATATGGCTTATCTGTACAAATATATCAAAGGTAACAATAATTGGTGTTTCTTTCACTAGCCCAGTCCCTCATAGACAGATACAGACTCATTCAATAAAGTACTAGAAAGAGTAACACATGGTATAGTAACTCAGGGAAAAAATCAGCTTGATTAACCAGTGAATGCAGTTGGACTGATTAGTTCTTTGTGTTTTGTTAAGTTTTCTTCTTGCTCTCCTTGAATATGCCAAATACATGCAATGTTCACTGACCATATGCTAAGTATATAAAGTCATAAAAACATAATATTTTTTTTTTTTTTTTACTGATCAGTCTATCAGAATTATTCTTGGTTTCTATGGATCACTGACAGTAGCATAGGACCCAAGACCTTCTTTCTGCAACCTCTCTTGCTGTTTCCCTTTCACAGTGACACCACCTACATTTGCTGTTTCCCTTTATTGGCCTGTTATACCCAATTAGGTATTGCGGACAGAGTAAAGAATATCACCAAGACAGAGCTTTGCAGGTCAGAAGATATTAGTAAGCACAGTGCAGTAGCGGAACTTACTAGAAACATGGTTGTTAAGAGAGCAGAAAGAAAACTGATCTGCTCCTATGACCTCACTCCCTTGCTGTCCACACCAGTGAGGTATCACTCTGGGGTCTATTCACTAAGCTGCTGTAGGCAGCCGAGTGAATGACCGACCTAAAGCGAAGTGAGCCGAACGCTGTTCGGCTATTCACTTCAGGCTGGTACGGCTGATTTCAGCCGTATATCGGCTGAAATCAGCCGTACATCGGGTGGCTTCGGGTCGACCGAACATGCTTAGCATGTTCGGCCGACCCGAAGTGCAGAAGGAGTTCGACTCGGCCGATCCAACATCTGAATCGGCTAAGCCGAACCTCCGGCAGGCTGCTTGCTGCTGTTCGGTCTATTCTTATAGATGCTGAACAGCAGTGAGTGAATAGCCAAATGCAGCTGAGCGGCATTCGGCTCGGCTATTCTGCTCAGTCCCTCTGTGGGACCAAGCAGAACAGAGAAATAGTTTAAAAAGTAGAAAAAAATAAATAGAAAAGCTAGCTCCACCCAACTGTTTTCTATTGGCCGGCGGTTCTGTTGCCGTAAAAAAAAAGTAAAAAAACTCTCCCGCTCCCGGCCGCCAAGGAGAGAAACACTGATTTTTCTTTTTTTTTTTTCTTTATTCTGACACGGAGCCGTGTCAGAATAGAAAAAAAATAAATACATTTTTGGCCATAAGAATGCATTGTTAGATTCCTATTGGCTTTTTACATTTGCAATAACCAAAAGCAAACTAGCTATTGTACCCGCCCTGGACCTGATGGAGAACTGCAGCAGAGGGCCTGCTTGCAACAGTGAAACTTGAGCGGTCAATCACCCGATCTGTGCACTGCCACATGGAGGCAGGGAAAAGGGTCCTAAGCCCAATTGTGGAGCATCAAGGTTGAAGGGGCACCACTTTTACATGAGTCTGTAAATGGAGGCAGGTAACAGGGTTTTAAGCCAAGTATAGCCACTTGAAGCACCGGGGAGAGGTGGGCCACTCTTACACGAACCTGTTAATTTGCCTAGCACTGGCAAAGTACACGCTAACTTTAAATTTTGCAGAACTAATTTTAAGAACATTGAGGGGAATTTATTAAAACTGGAGCAGACAAAACCTGGAGCAGCTGTGCATGGCAAGCAATTAGCATCTCTCTTTCATTTTCAAATCTTCACAGAATAAACTGAACAGAGCAGCTGATTGGTTGCCATGGACAACTGCTCCAGATTTTGCCTGCTACAGTTTTGATGAATTCTCTTCACTGTCTATAAAGAAAGGTCACATTTAATACATAAACATAGTTTAGTAAAGCAGATTGAAACAATTGAAAAATCACATATGCTTTAACTAATTAATTTAGAATAATTGTAGGAGGAAGAGGAACTAGTTAATATAAGACAGAGATTATTATTTTGTAATTTACAATTTATAATGTGTTCCCTTGCATTACCCAAGAGGGAGGTGTTCTGTAGTGCAGCATGGGTGAACTTAGGCAGGGCTAGTAACACTGCTTGGGATTCCAGAGCATCAGAGGCAGCATTGTCAGCTCACTACATTAAGTTAGGAGCTCAATGGATTTGTGGCAGATCAACCGATATTTTTCTGCACTTGCAGAGACAAAATTGGGCACATTTGTGTGTGTTGAAGAGATGTACTAAATGTGTTTTTTTTTGTTTTTCATTTTACCCAGATGTACACGTTAATGCAAAGTGCAAATAACAATGCTCATGTGAGCACCAAATTTTAGGGGTCTATTCACTAAAGGGTGAAGAGTTTGGAGAAGGCAGGGGAAGTGAACAATCTAGGCAAAAATAGCTGATTTGGAAAAATTCTCCCATTCAGCTCACTTTACAGTTCAGCTATGTGGTCCTAGACTGTTCACTTCTACTGTCTTCTCCAAACTCTTCACCCTTTAGTGCATAGACCCCTTAGTTTCAGGCCACTGCAGTTTGTTCTTCACTTTACTGTATATAAACTAAAATTATCATTAACCACTTCCGAGCCACAATAAGTACATATACGGCGCCCCACAGAAGTGGTTACACCAAGAACACAGCTGCTGCTGCAGCCGTGTTCTTGGTGTCATTTTAAACAGCTGACAATGGCTGTTCAGGTACAAGTGATCCAGTGTCTGTACACCGCTGGATTGTTTGTATCAATCAGTGGATCATGCTACCCCAGGCTTCCCGGGGCTCTGCTGTCCCCCACGCGGGGGCCCGGGATCGGCACGGTGGGTCTCCCTGAAACGTTCAGAGAGGGATCAGCTGACTTCCAGCCACTGATCTCTTCTCTGATCACTGGACCTGGAAGTGATGTGTATTAGTGCCAGGAGAAGCTGGGGAAGCAGATATCTGCTTCCTCAGCTTCTTTGAGGTCTCTAGGTGACATTAGGGCTCTGAAACACTAATGATGTCTCCATAAAGAGGACCTGTCACACCCTATCTGATATTACATAGGGGGATTGTTAGCCTCCTATGTGACAGCAATAAGATTAGTGTTAAAAAAGTGTTTAAAATGCCAAAACTTAAATCATTGTTTTCGCACGTTGCCGCACCCGACGCATGTTTGCGTGTGTATGTGGGGTCTCTAAGACCCCTGATGTCACAGAGGGACCCCCAGAGAAGCTGATGAAGCAGAGGAGATCAAAGGGAGATTGTGTACTGATCTCCCTTTAAACTCCAGTGACAGCGTTGCCGTGCCGGTCCCAGCCACACCGGGCACATTGGATCTCGGGACCGGCAGCGGCGGCGCCGGTATGGGGGTGCAAACCCGCAACCAGTACAAGCGATCGTGCGTCTCTAGTGACGCCCAATCACTTGCATGTAAGGAGCCATAGCTGGCTGTTTACATGCTGACAGTCTCCCCACTCGTGTGTGCGCTGAGCACGTGAGGGGGAGGGGCAGGACGTCTTAGGATGCCCTCCCGATTCTGTAAGTCTCCTGTCTGGCCATTCACGAATGGCCATGGATGGGAGGTGGTTAATATGCAACTTCAATTTTTTTATACACAAGCCCCCTATCTGATAGCCAATATACATTGACAGGTCCTCTTTATGGAGACTTCAGTGGTCTCTAAGACCCCTAATTTCACCATGAGACCCCCAAAACAGTTGATGAAGCAGAGATCTGTTCACGGTTCATAAAAGTTGAACATTTTTATATTTGCTGAAATTTATATGAACTGAATGACATTTAGTTTGCTTAAGCAATGTGTATCCTAAACAATTGCCATGCTTTTTTCCTTTAGAGCATACTCTTCACCATTTTTCCATCTCTTTTTGTTTAGTCAAATTCATTCTACGTGCACTCACACCATCTGCAGCTGCACATTATTGCTTATGATCGGCTTTCTGATTGTGACAATGGTAGAACATATCTGAGCAAGGGTTGACAAGGAAACGTGTAGCCTTCAGTGGAAGCACATGTGACAAGGTGACAATGCTGAAACATAATTGGAAAACAGTGACAAATAGTGGTCACCTCATAAAAGAGATTATCTGAACATGGACTTTCATGGCAGGATCAATAGGTATCAATTTAAGGAAAGCTGCAGATTTGAAAAGATTATTGCTTTTGAAATTATTTTTGCATTAACATGTTGAAGGTTATATGACATTTTAGTAATTGGGTTTAGATCTACTTTATATTCAGATGTCCATATATTGAGAAAACATTTGGAGGTGCCTTCTCACTTTCATTTTCAGAGGTGAAGTACAGCTAGAGGGTTCTATTGAGTAAGGCCATAAATGTTAGCTTGTAGCTTTAATTTGCAAAAGCCATTAATTTCTTAAAGTGGAACTTAAGCCTTAAAAATTTCTCTGGTGTTTGGGAAAATAAACTCCTGTGCACGTGCGCAGGAGTTACATCATCCTTGACCAGCCAATCAAGTTAACCAAAGATGCCAAACCTACAAGATGACAGGGATAGGATGTTGGCATCAGAGCATTGAGGGAGAGCATTGCGAGCACATTGCTGGATTAAGGTACTCAGGCAGGTAAGTCTGCAATTATGTGTAAAAATGTTGTGCACATGAAAATGTCTCTTACTTGCAACCATGGCAATAGAAAAAGTTTGCCAACAGGATTTCCCAGAATCCTCAGTTCTCTGCTCCTGTGCATGGCTTGGCAATATCTATAGGTTTACTGCCTTGCTTGGCTTATTATTGGAAAAGTATTACCCCCTATAAGGATGCTAAAGATGCAGGTGTTTCTTACTGCAACAATGAGTCTGATCATGTGATTAAAGCAAAGGCAGATCTTCCTACTTGGGATATATTGAAAGACTTTAGCATGTGTGCTAGTAAGATTTTTCCATTATCTTTATAACAGAAAAATGGCAGCATTTGCGATAAAGTTTGCTGGAATTTTTGTACATTTTTGGAATTTAACTATAAATAAATATAGTTGACCAGAAGGATCTTTATTTCTTTGACAGTCTTTCAATGACATTAATCAAGTTGATAACACGTATAAGTGAAGCTAAGCTTACACTCTCATATGCTGTTTTATTTTAAATGATGTAACACATAAGCCTGCTTTTCTATGGTTGGATTAATAAATGTTACTGTACTACCTAGACTTCTGACTCTAGTTATAGTTAAGCTTACATTATTAATGGAAGCTATTAAAAAAAACATTTACGCTATTTAAAGTAATGACCCATAAGGATTAAAAGGTTCATAGAAGCTAATAAGAAAAGTCTGTGGAAGTCAGTCAATGCATAAAATTTAACTGACCCGATACCCTCTGCTAACTGAACAAATAAACCTTAAATAAGAATTACATCATCTGTTCCCACACACAGAAGTGAAGACCATTATTATTATAAGAAAAGTGTCTGAGTTTCATTTAACTAAGTGCATAGCAATATTGGTTTTTGCTGGTCAGTGAATTAGACCCTTACAGTAAAATATTTCACCAAGAGAGATTTGCCCTTGCACTATGTTGCCTAACAGTTGGGACCAGCCATGACTTTTATCTCTGATTTGGTGACATTCCATTATGGCACATAAGCAATAAAAGTGTAATTATATTTTCTACAAAGAGACAGAGGTCACTGCAAATTTCAGTTTGCTGGAAATCTGTGTATCATTAATCAGAGTTACATATTATCATTAAACCTGACTGAGCCATTAGGTGTCCTAAAATATGTTTAAGGTGCCCATTTAGTTATATCAAATCTAAGCTTTGCCCATTCAGATATTGTTTGATGACCAACTGAACAGCATATACATTTTTCTCGCTCACCAACTACTTTGTTCAGCACCAGTAGACTAAAGAAAAACTCAGTACCTCTGCATATGGGGAATCACGTGACTAACCTCATGAATTCTGGGCCAATCAGTGCTACCAGAGGGGAATCTATAGTCCTAAGTAAAGTATGACATTGATTACTCATAGCACACAAAGGACCTTCTGTTTGCTCCCAATGACTAAACATAGCAGCAGGGGAATGAAAGGAGGGTAACATTGTTCATCTGCAGAGGTCTGCATAAAATATAGCCTGCTGCTTTGGCCTGCCTGGTCACAGATTTACTTTAAAGGAGAACTATGGGGTCAGTGTTTTCCCCCATAGTTCTCCTTGGGGTAACAGGAGGACACAAACTAGCGTCCTCCCGTCACCCTAAGCTCAGTATACCGCGAGCTACAGCTCGCGGTATACTGAGACGCCGCACCTGGAGCGGATCCCGACTTAGATGACGGGATCCACCCAGCTGCGTGAGTGACAGCTGGCTCTGCCTATCTAGAGGCAGAGCCAGCTGTACCCACCCCTCCCCCCCGTCCGTTCCGCCAGTCAGCGCTGGAAGATCGGAGCGGGGAGAAGGGAATTCAGCCCCTCCCCCTGCCACGGCAGAGAGCCATGACAGGATCGAGAGGTGAGGGAACCTGGTATGTTTTCCCTCACCTCCCAATCTACTGAGCCGACCTGTGACAGTCTCATTGTCACAGGTCGGCTTAGAACTATGAGGTGAGTGGAAATCACTCATGTCATAGTTCTCCTTTAACCTAATAAGCTGGTAATCAATCTGACTGCCTATGCCAGTCAACAAACACCTATATGTCAGATTGCCAGAGTTGTAACAATAATATAATTACTGCACCTGCTAGTGCATGTGTTAATTGTATGGTCTTTCTGTTGCATCTCATATAACCTGGAAGTTTAGGGATGATATCAGATGCGCAGGTCTGCCGAATGTAATAATAAATACATGCACAAATGGCCATAAATGTTTGAAACTGGGTTGTTAAAAGTCAGACTGGTGTGAGTACACAACATAATTGTGTTTGCTTTACTAATTATTACAAATTTAAACATAAGCACAAACTAAGAAAATTATTAGAAAAATCAAATCCATTTAATGCTTGACCTTATACATTCTCAAATGTCATCTACTAAAATACATTTACTGTCATGAAAATATGACAAAGATAAACTAAAATTCTGTTGTTTAAGTGCTGCATTGGAAATTAGTAATATTTTCAGTACGTAACTGGTACTAGATCTTCATCTAGGGCATTTGCATGAAAAGCATTATTGTAGTGTTCTGTTTACACAGACATAGGTGCAACCAACTATTCTAATATAATATGCTGCATTTTGTCATTCTGCCACTAGGTGGGGGTATTAAGTTAATGCTTGATTAAAGCAACTCCCTAGACTAGTCACTAGATACAAATTATAAATAAAATGCTCACTCACTTGTTCCGCTGCCCACTCTGCTAAATTTTGATCTCTTAAAGAGCTATGGTGGTTGAAGGATCTTCAGCATACAACAGTCCCAGAAGTGTTCACCTGCTGGCTCTGCTAGTCCTGAAACAATGCAGGGACTAGCAGATGGAAATGCAGAACTGGGCACAAGACCAAGCAAGCATCTTCAGATGCAGAAGATTTGTCAGTCACCATCACTCTTCAAGAGAGCAAAAGATCAGTGGCATTAGCAGTTGAACAAGTACAAGTATTATTTATTGTCTTTGCAGAAAGACCTATTTAAATTTTGATCTAGTAACAAAGTTGCTTTAAATGAGAACTATGGGGTTAGGGCTTTTCCCCATAGTTCTCCTAAGGGTAACGGGAGGACACAAACTAGCGTCCTCCCGTCACCCAAAGCTCAGTGTACCGCGAGCAACAGCTCGCGGTATACTGAGGTGCCGCAGATGGAACGGATCCCCACTATTATGTCTGGATCCGCACAGCTGCGTGAGTGGCAGCTGGCTCTGCCTATCTAGAGGCAGAGCCAGCTGTACCCGCCCCCTCCCCCGTCTGTTCCGCCAGTCAGCGCTGGAGGATCGGAGCGGGGAGGGGGGAATCCAGTCCCTCCCCTGTCACGGCAGAGAGCCGTGACAGGATAGAGAAGTGAGCGAACGCCGGTATGTGTTCGCTCACTTCTCGATCTACTGAGCCGACATGTGACAGTCTCATTGTCACAGGTCGGCTAGAACTACGAGGATGAATGAAATGCACTCACCTCATAGTTCTCCTTTATTGTTTGCTCTTCGTAAAAGGAGGATATCTGCTGTGCTGTTATATCCTTTTGTCTTAGTTCTGCTTTTTCAAAAAAGAAGGCCTCATTAGCTATGTTTCCATCACAATCCTTACTGGTAGAAGCCATATCGGCAGCAGCTTTCCAACAATTTGCTTTCAAAGATGCATGCTATGCCAATGTTTCTTGCTATTCCTCACTCAGGAATTGTTTGTTTTACAGTGAGGACTATAGAATGTTGAAGGTTTAAAGGTTACTGCTAAAGATGTAAACCAGATTTTATATCTAGGAAGATTCCAGTGTGTCTCAACTCCTCTCAATGAGTCATGATGGCAGAATAGCTAAAACATAGTTCCCAACTGTCCCTCATTTGGAATCAAATCCCTCTATGTCTGATGTATGGATCTCTATAACAAATGTATTATTTTTTCTACACTAAACCTTTATCTAAACCTTAAATTATTATATTTTTTTATCTTGAAAAGCTAAACTAAAGGAAATATAGTGATTTAAAAAACGATTGTGATTTGTGCATTAATTCTCATGGTCCATGTTACTTGAGGAATGAGCAGATCCTTTTCCTACCGACTTCAGGCTATAATGTGTCCCTATTTCCCATTTCAGAAAGTTGGGAGGTATAGATAAAAGCACAGTTTTGTTAATTAGCAGTTACTTAAAGCCAACTATTTTATTTGCCTGTATTTGTGTAACAACATATAGGAAAATTGTTGGCAACCACTAAAATATGAAAAATTCTAATGTGGAGAGTACATTTAAAAAAAAAAACAATATTCTGGAAAGTTTCATGCTAGCTTAAGCAAAGCACAACTAAGACAGTCTTGATAAGATATGAAATATCATAACATAACCCTTTCTACACATCCTACACATACAGTATGGGCAATATTGATTGTTCTTCCCTTGCCCTTTCCTACCTGTCACAGGGCCATACTATATTTCCTGCAGAAGCTTTGCAGATAAAATAAAGTTAGAGCTTATAAAGAGACCATAAAGAATACTAATTTCCTTAATTTACATACCAAGCAATGTTGATTAAATAGGAATATCATGCTTTCGGACAGAAGAGAAATGTAGCTGTTAATGTAATGTGGTACTAGTTCTCATCATATCCCAGTACTGTCAGGCAGATTGCATTTCATTTAAAAGACACTTTCATGAGAGACAAATCAAGACTACCACTGATGATTTCTCCAAATGAAAATGCTACGTGTCTGGCTATCATGCTTCAGTATTTTGAGTCTCTAACCCAACATACATAAAGGGACTTTTTCTCTGTCTTTTCTAATTTGCAACTTTGATAAATCAACCCTATCGACTCGAACAAAGGCAGATAGGCTGTTCACTTTGCAAGGGAATCTTCACTTTGCTAGGGGATATTTCCTTAGCTTAGTGAATGCAGTGAAAAGTCACTTTACATAGAATACCCAATCATATGCAGGGAAATCAGGATGACAGTAAGGTAACTATCATTTTTAAAAGAAGGTGAACAATGGCAATCTTCTGCATATGTCTCTCATTAAGAGATTCAAAGTATGTTTACCTTAAATCTGTTTTTCAGTATGTGTGGCATAATGCCCCACTGTATACCTTGTTTTTAAATAAATTGTTTTTTGTAAATCTGTTGCAAATTTTTCTTACATGGAGAACCTGAAAATAACATCAAATCTGATCATGTTCTGCACAATTAGCAGCAGCGTTGCCAGTCTGCTGTTCGCCCTCCTTCCGTTGGCCATTCGGCTGCACGTTAACAGTGCTGCTGCTATTTGGCAAACAGTGGCGTAGTGTTGTCAGGAAGAGCTGTTTCTGGCAGGATCTCAAAGCTCTATAGGGTGAGACATGATATGTGATTCCAAACATATTTAAAAAAATACATTTTGGATTTACATATAAATTTACATATACATTAACTATCATTTTTTTGTATATAAGGTTCACACTATTTACTAACATTTACTTTGAACAAACACTTTGCAAAGTAAACATTCCATTTGCTAGGTGAATAGCCTCTATTCCCACCATGTTTGTATTATCAAAGTGATTCAAATGTACAGGAAATATAGAAAGAGACAAATTACACATAACATGTAGACAGCAATTTATAATAGCTTGTGCTTGCTTTTCATTGAAGGTATATATGGTCAGTTTGTTGCATAAATTTGAACAAATTTGTGATCAGTGGAAATATTCATGACAACATGAAGATTTTGTGAGTAGATGTTTCTATGAAACCAAATAACTTCACAGGTATAACACTTGCGTTACAAAGAAATGCTCAAGAGAGCTGAAACTGGAACAAGTCTCCTGTGTGTTTTTACTTACAAATGTCTAGCATTTCATTACTGTGTTTGAAATACTTCTATACTGCTGTTTTGACTCTGATGTTTTTGGAAGTGTTTCAACATAAAGAAGAATAAAAATAGCGCTAACTGGGGAAACAGCAAAGAATCCTTGTTAAAATGCAGAAGACTGCAGAGACTAGGTTTTGTGGCACAAGCTCTAGGTTTTAAGGTAATTTGTATTATGTGTGTTTTAATCAGAATTATCCCAACAATTATTAATGTTCATATGTTTTCAATTATTGCATTGTATGAACAAAAATTCTAAACTGATTACTACATCATTGCCAAGTTTAAAGCTAAACCCCAGCCAAACCTTTCTCTGTAGTTGGATAGAAAGGGAAAGGGACAGAACCTCTGTCAGGTTTGTTGTGCGTTCCTCACTGGGAAGATGACCCCACCCTTCTCTCTTGGGACAGGAAATGACTGGGAATGTTCTGTGTCTTTGCTTTCCAGTGACCATCAATTCCTTTGTTTCCTACCTTCCTGGCACAGGGTCAGATAAGGTGGTGGGATATTATTACTAGGGTCAATGACAGTAATAAAAACATGACACATTTGATACATTTTCTCTTGGGTAGTCTATTCAACACATTTGATACATTTTTCTCTTGGGTAGTCTATTCAACACAAACAAACAAAATAGGCTGTAGTTGTGGTTTAAAAGGTGTTCTAAACTCCCCTTGTTTATGGTCGGTGCTAGTTATAGCAATCCTCGTGGTTCAGAAAAATTAAAATGTGCTGCATGACTATGTGGATCTCCCTTCCTCTCTGCATATCCCACAGGCAACAATGAGACATACAAAAATAGATACGACCTGGCATCCTTTGTTTCCCTAGAGATGAAAACGTCTGCTTCACAGCACTAGATGATTGTAAGTATATGATCTACATTAGGAGAAAATTCCTAGAGATGCAGAGTTTTGCCTGAATGTATATAATTCCATAAATCCTCTCCCCAGATAGAAGATAAGATTTATTTGCTCACACTTAGTTATTCTGGTTGTCAGATTTACTGAGGAAGCTCATTGCTTATTAAGAGCTTTGGCACCTCTCCACAAGCACCATGTATTTGCACATATTTACAACAAGGTCATACAATGGGCCACATTAACTAAGATTGGCGGCTCCTGAGGAATGCGAATTGCTGCAGATGACATCTTATTTTGATGCATCGCATGTCAAATAAACTATTATGTCACAGGGCACATAGTTTATTTGGAGCATAGTATAATGTGTAACTGACTTGTGCCATCATACTCTTGGCGCACTACTGCACACCTCTATTGCTCCAGATATTGACATACTCATTTGTATTATTTGGTACATCCGCAAAAACAGATGTCTGTGGAGTTCTGATTTAGGGTTAATAAAATTAAAAGATGCATTATTAAAAATATGTTTTTCAATATTTTTATGGATAAATGAATAAACTTTTTAGAAGCTTATCAGAGATTAATACTGTAACAAATGTCACAGTGGGGATGGAGATGTATTCAAACACAGCTCACTTCCTACTGATCCCAAAGGAGAGTATTGTCACTGGTAGTAAAACACCTTTAACCTAAAAGAGTTAAGAACGTAGAAGCACAACTATAAAAAATGTAATGTAAATTTTATGTAAATAAATGAATGGCTATTTATTCATTATACTTTTTCATTAACCCTTTTTGCGACCAGAGTTTTTTAAAAACCTCAGATGCCTAGACCAAGTTTAGTAGCTTTAGTATAACTTAATTTTACTGATTGATAGTGTTAATTAACACTATAAGGGACATTTTACATTTGGTCTTATAAAGTTGTATTGCAACCACAAAGGAGTTAAAATTATTAGTAGCTGCAGGCAGTATTAAAACATATTTATAAAAGAGCTCTTTAACCATGTCAGTTATATTTGTATTAATAAAAGTTTAAAACAATGGTGTTTCTGCATTAGTGTTTCTTTACAACACACTAGCCATTTCACACAAAGCATTTTGTTCCAGCAGTGAATCCTTCCTCTATCTTTGAACCTTCTTTAGAGGAACTTTTCAGTGGCTGTGATGGCCTTTGAGACTTGTAGTGCAGTGGCAGTTTCTCAATAAATGTTTCAACAATGATCTTGACAACAATAATAGAGTAAGAGTTAATACCTGAAAAATGACAGTAAGGATGGTAATATTTGCTTTTTCTCTGCAATCCTGGGCATAGCAGGAGCCGTGAAAAAATAAAGGATGTAATTAATTTACTGAATTCAAACATCCTTAATGTTTTCTATTTAATTTATTAAATGATTAGGCAAGCTGCAAAGATTCTGCCTTGGTTACATAATGTACCCATTTATCACGCCTAAGGGTTTAGTGAGATGAATTATGAAAATTACAATATGAAATTTCATATTTTATAAGTCATTTATGATTGGCTGTATTCAAGGTAAAATTATTTCAACTGTAAGTCTGGTAATTATAGTCTTTTTTATATTAATTCAAGATTCAGACTCAAAAGCTGCTGGCAGACTACCTATTGCACTGAAACAGCACAATCCAGTAAATCATTAAAAGGTTGTGCTTTGTTTTAGGAAATCAGATATCCTTATACTGACAGTTTATATCAGCATAGTATGTAAGGATGTTATCTCTCTATCAATTCTTATTATTAAAAAAAAGAAGAAAAGAACAGCACCCTATCCATGTAATACCGCTTTTTTATTTAAAAATTGATATAAAAGCACATTTTATACACACCAAAGTCTATATATACACAGCTTGTAGGTTCATGCATAAAATGAAATTCATATGCTACTAAGCCAACTGGACATCAAAGGCAATGGATAGGTAGTAGGGCTGCACCGATATATCGGACGCCGAAACATATCGGCCGAAAATGCCACTTTTGGCTAAATGGCGAAAGTGCCATTTTCCTGCCGATACATAGGCGCATCCCTGCTTTCTTTCCTCCCCTCTTGGCACTGCTCTGTGTCCCAGTGGGGAGGAGAGAAAGTGTGACAGCCGGCCGGCCGAGCGCTGCGGGAGGAGAGCACTGTAAGCGGCCGGTGTCTCTCCTCCCACACCGCTCAGCCTCCTATTACAGATCGGGAGAGCGGTGTCTGGGCGGAGACAGCCCACGCTGTCAAAGGAGGATGAGCTCTCTTCCCTGCACCACCCCGCTCAGCCTCCTGTGACAGCGTGTTAGAGAGGAGACGAGTGCAAAGACTCAGTGATCAGTAATCGCTGAGTGTTTGTAAATAATTGAGGAAGGGGTATGGTTACTATGAGGGTTATTCACAAAGTTGCCGAATGATCTAGCCACAGCTAGTAACCAGGGATGCTGATTTGTCATTACACTGAGAACTCAGCAGAGCCGCCGTGATATCACGGCGGCACCGTCTGAGTTCTCAGTGTGTAATGACAGTTCAGCGTCCCCTTGTTACCTAGTGACCAGGGGACGCTGAACTGTCACGAGAGCTTAGCGCAGCTGGCGGTGATATCAAAGGCGGCTCTGCTAAGCTCTCATCGTAATAGACATCCCAACTCTCCTGGACGCTCTGGGAGTCTCCCGCTATTAGATAGCGGCTCCCGGCCGCCCGGGAGAGAAACACTTTCTCCTGGAAAGGTAAAGTAAAACCTTCCCTGCTCTGTTTTTTTTCTGGCATTGGAGCCTCTGGCCGCCATCAGTCAGAAAAAAAACAGCATAGGAATGCATAGCTAGATTCCTATAGGCCATTTCACTTTGCAATAGCCAATAGCAAACTAGCTATTGCACCTGCCCACTGCTGCTGCCAATCAGCCGAGGGGACCTGAAGTTCTCAATCAGGTCCTCTTCTAGTGATTGACAGCAGCAGAGGGTGGGTGCAATAGCCAGCTTGCTATTGCAAAGTGAAATAGCCAATAGGAATCTAGCTATGCATTCCTATGCTGTTTTTTTTTTCTACTTTTTTAACTGGCTTTCTATTCTTCTCGGTAACACAGAGGTACCGAGCAGAATAGTCGAGCCGAATACCGCTCGGAGGCATTCGGCTATTCACTCACTGCTGTTTGAGAATAGGCCGAACAGCAGCGAGTAGCCTGCCGAAGATGTCGGATCGGCTGAGTCGAACTCCTTCTGCACTTCGGGACGGCCGAACATGCTAAGCATGCCCATAGACCAAATCAAATTAACTGAAATCAAGTATGAATCACTATCGCAGTAACAGCATATTTATAAGCTTACAGGCCCTTGTCTCAGTTGTAATATATTATTTTTATTTGTCAAGGTAAACATTATTAGCTTTAGAAATGTTTGATTTCATGGAGTAAAATAAAAATCATATAGACATGCCATATTTAAAGTCAGGATGAAGTATGGATTATTAGAAATCTGAATCTCCACTCTGTATGTTGTTATAATTGTGCAGCCCTCAGTTTTATTTCATGTACTTCTGTAGTTAGTTTATCAACCACTTCAGCTCTTGCACCTGTATACCCTTAATGGTCCAGAGCAATATTTACATTTCCACTATGAACCTATTGATTCACAGATAACTTTGCTTAAGAAAACAAAATAATACATATACTGTTTTTTTCAGGACAAACACGGCTTTCTATTGAGTCACCAATACATTTGGTATTACTTATGATAACAAAATAATGTGTATACTGTTTTTTCAGGATATACAAGGCTTTCATTCTGCAAAATTGCCTTGTAAAAATATTTTAATCTTTCTGCAATCTATAGAGAATAACAAAACATAAAAATCACTTTTTCTAGTATGAGTGTTAGTTTTAAAACAAGTATTGCTATTGGTAAAGTCTACTTTATAATTTGCCCTGTGTCATTTTACACAGAAGTGGCTGCAGCTGCACCTATAATAGTTGCAGGGGAAGAGGAACGGGGGAAAAGGAAATGCACCCTATACAATTTGTTTATTTTTTTAGGGCATATCTCATACAACCAAGGTCAAGAACAGGGTAATGTCTGCTATTAGCAGGAGACAAGACAGCCTATATGGAGTGTTTAGCTTGACACTAATCCCTGGGAGGTAATACTGCACTACTAACAATTTAGGTTATATTGCTGAAAAATAACTTTCTTTGATTTGATTGAACCTTTATTATAGACTTTTAAAATAAACAACTTCATCCTTAATCAATATGATTTCAGTACTTTATAGTGCTTAAATATCATATCATCACTAGCCATATAATCATTAATGGCCATTATATTTCTGTAATCTGCAACTTGATTTGACAATTAAAGCGGACCTTTCAGTAAGTTTACAAGTCAGGAAGGCTAACCCGTGTCAGATATATGTGTACACCGCTTTTACATGATTGTGCCATCTCAGCCCCTCAGCTTCTCAGTCCAGAAAGTAGATGCTGACACTAGATAATTCCCAACCAAAGATGGCACCATCCTTCAATAAATTTGTAGTCGGGGGAATATTGTGATCTCTGAGTGCAGTAAATACTTGGAAATATTACACTGGCACATTACTCAGCATGTAGGCACTGATGCTAGGTCCATTTAAATGTGACCAGGGAGCAACATTTCTCCATTATATTCATACTATCATGTCTGTTTTTTAAAGAAATATATCTGTTTTTAATTATGTTACAGAAATGGATTACTTTTGTTTTTTGTTTACTTTATGAAAAAACAAAAAATGGTTTTCTTAAACACCCTCTGCCCAAAATAATGTAGACTGAACTAATCTTGGAGTAGAGCCTCCATAAGCATTTCAAACAATAAATGTAGATATTAGAGGTTCAAGCCCCAGTGAAAAAATAACTTTGCAGTAATTGGAAAAATCTCAGCAAATGTCCATTTGTTTAATTCAAAGTGGAAATCCCCATTAACTAGTAACCTGATCTGTACATTTTCAAAGCAAGTTATGTATATGTAACTTTTTTTTTTTTTACACAAAGAGTTATAAAGGCTTTCATGCTTAGCTTATCAATGCTTTGTAAATTTGCATCCTAATGTAAGTTCCAAAGACAGACATAACACTGTTAAACTATTTGGTTGGTTTTTGACTGCTTTTAATTAAATTTGATTGCCTGACTTTACACTGGTTAGCAGAGTTACAAAGCACTTTTCTGTTAATGGATCCCTTGATTATTGTTCATTATTAACTGCTTCTAAAATGGCTGTTCCCAACACTCATTTTATAAATATTTAAATAACTGCATTTCTTTCACGTTAAATCTTAAGTCTTGTGGAAAGGCATTTGCCTGCCAGAGTTGTTAATTTTGCACAGTAATATGGAAATGTATGCTTTCGTTTTGTGTTATCAAAGCAATAAATTCATTGAAAAAGCATGAGCTTAAATATTTCAAACAATGACTGTCAATACAAATTGTAGCAATATTTCACGGCAACAGTAATCAATGAATTTGCTAGGAACTCTGTGACTTACTGCCTCTACGAGCACATTTTCTTCAAAACTAATTAATCATAGCAATAACAAACAACGAGGAGGAAAAAAAAAACAACAACAAATAATTGAATTGGGCCATAAAACTTTGAATAGAAACATTACTCAAATGACTTACAGTCTTCTCACAATTAGATTATGCTGCAAAAAAGTTAAACTGAAAAGGCAAGCAATCTGTTGCCTTCTGAAGGAATCAGGACATAATGTAATAATGGTAATAAAATAATAAAGACATAACTTTAAATATCATCCAAAGTTAACATTTCCTAATTTAGCAATAGTTCAAAGGGTACTGGGTAACATTCATGAATTTTCCCCATTAACTTGTTTATTTAACCACTGATATTTAAGAAAGCAACTACATGTTAAAAGCTTTCACTTTTCTACATCATTGGATTATATTTTACACAACCAGCCTAATTCAATTGATTTTTTTATTTTTAAATGTTAATTCTTAAGTGTAGTAATCATTAACAACCAATCACAGTCATAACACCTTGCCTGTGTTTTTTTTTTTTACACCTCTCAGCCTGTCATCCTACATGATGTATAAATCTCTCTTGATTCCTCTCGTTTACAAAAGACCTATCCCAGCCCTCTTCCTTGCATGTGTCATTCTCAGTATCTGTTCTTATGTCTATGTATGGATGCTGCATAGAAGCATATCTCTTATTCTGTATGCTGGGTGAAATTCTGTGTATGTCTAACCACATATTCATCTTGATTAGGGATGTCCAGATACCAGTTCAGATACTTGTCCCCATATATATCTCCCCATAGAATGTTGCACAAGAAGTGTACAATTGTGTCTATGTTTGGTTGCTAATCAATTGTGGGTTTCACATTTAGTTTTCTTTGTTTGTTAAAGGCTGACCAAGGCTGACCAATCTTCCAACAACATACTGTAACCCAGATAGCAAGCAATTGAGCCGCAAGTTTGAAAATGACTTGCTAAACTATAACAATATGTGGCAATATGATTTTCGCACTCTATTTTAGCTGCCCGTGTTGCTAGTTTGCATCTTTTATTAAATTCTTTGTCGTTAACGAATGACAATGCCGTCACCTCCATCTTATAATTTATAAATGCCACTCGCTTTTCCTTTATGTGATGCTTTACAGTTTTATTAAGCCATACAGGTTTTGTTTGTGATCTTTTACTTTTATTACCCAACGGTATGCATTTGGCAATGGCAATATGTAAGGTGTTTTTAAAACATTCCCACTTTTGGTCCGAGTTCAGTTGGTGAAATACATTTTCCCACTTGATGTCCCCTACTAGGTGGCGCAGTTTATCAAAGTTAGCCCTTCTGAAATTAAGGGTTCTTGTCCTACCAGCCTGCTTCCCTTTCCTGTAACCAATATAGAAAGTAATCACATTATGATCACTATTTCCCAGTGTCTCCCCAATAACAATATCCTCAATTAACTCCACTTTATTAGTAATGATTAAATCTAGGATGGCATTTTTCCTAGTTGGGACCTCCACCATCTGGTCCAGGTCCCAACTAGGAAAAAGTGTGGTCAGTCAGTAATGTGTGATTTGTTTTTTTAGGTGGGTGCCATGAGTTATTAGGGAACCTCTCAAGGTGCATTTTAAAGCTTCCCACTGTAAAGGGGAGGTGGTATCTGAGAAGTAATCAGAAAAAAAATTAGAGAATGCAGTCACAATAGCCTCACAAGTAGGAATGCTTTGTAATAAGGCTTAAAGGAGAACTATGAGGTGAGTGCTTTTTCACTCACCTCATAGTTCTAGCCGACCTGTGACAATGAGACTGTCACAGGTCGCCTAATTAGATCGGGAGGTGAGCAAACACATACCGGCGTTCGCTCACCTCTCGATCCTGTCACGGCTCTCTGCCATGACAGGGGAGGGGCTGGATTCCCCCTCCAGTCAGTCTGAGGTTTTTGACATGTGAGGGATCTGTATTGCAAAGTAAATAGGAACATGATTCGACTAAATGCATGTACCTATGGTGTTTTTGGGTCCCCGCATCAGAATCGCATAATAAGCCAGAGGATAGTTGATGCAACTATGCGACTGATGTATTAGCAAATGATAAGGGAAATCTCTCACTGTCGAGTGAAGAATACACTATAAACCACTAGCTGCATTTGTAGAAGCTGGCCTTTCAGTTTGCTAAGGGTAAGCAAGACTTGCAGTTAAACCCTCCCTAAATGTTTTAACATGTGGAGAATGTTCACAAATGCCACTTGCTAAACAAAACTGGTATATTACCAAATGCCACACCATGGCCATCACAGATTCCCAGAAAGATGCCCAGACAGTTTCTACAAAATATACAATGAACAAGTAACTGAAAAGTGCAACAATGAGAGTAAGGCATCTTTGCTATCTTCTTGTGCAAGGGTACATTGACTAAATTTAGGTAGCTTCCTTCAGCTAAAGTTTAAGGAATGTAGAAAATGTATCAGCAGGTAATATAGATGTAATATAAATTCTAAGATTACATTTTATTTTAGCTAAACACATTAATTATTGTATAATTATGAGAAAAGCAGCAAACATTATTACACTTTTTCCCTTTAAAAAAAAATCATTTATTCACTTTCCCTTTTTATCCTTACTTTCAATAAATGGAAATAGCTGTCCTATTTTTAGCTATATTCAGTACTCTAAATTGAGAGATGCCATTTTTCTTTCAATCAGTAAAATTAGACTCCCTTTGGAAGGCTGAAAAAAATAAACTCATATCAGCATGCAGGGACAGACTGTATTCTGCACAGAACATCTTTAATGCAGTAAAATTGTGCTCAGCCATTTAAGTCAAGCACACATGTTCACTGAGCATGCCAAAATAACACAGATATTGTCAATAAACCAACCAGTCTGACAAACATGACAGAAAAATAAAGAAATAAAAATATAATTCTATACAAATATACCAGATAAAGTAGATGACTCTGAGCACTTTACACATGGCTCTTTTGACTTAAAGGAGAACTATGGGGTCAGTGTTTTTCCCCATAGTTCTCCTTAGGGTAACGGGAGGACACAAACTAGCGCCCTCCCATTACCCTAAGCTCAGTATACCGCGAGCTACAGCTCGACGTAGATGACGGGATCCGCCCAGCTACGTGAGTGACAGCTGGCTCTGCCTATCTAGAGGCAGAGCCAGCTGTACCCGCCCCCTCCCCCGTCCGTTCCGCCAGTCAGCGCTGGCAGATCGGAGCGGGGAGGGGGAATCCAGCCCCTCCCCCTGTCACGGCAGAGAGCCGTGACAGGATCGAGAGGGAAGCGGACCTGGTACAGTATGTGTTCGCTCACCTCCCGATCTACTGAGCCGACCAGTGACAGTCTCATTGTCACAGGTCGGCTAGAAGTATGAGGTGAGTGGAAATCACTCATCTCATAGTTCTACTTTAATACTGCCGTAAGCACTACAAACACCACAATCTGTTAAAATTTATAAAGGCTGAGATGCAGAAATAGTTTTTTCATGAGTTATGAAAATGCCAAATAATTGCCAGTGGAAAATTAGAAGATTTGGCAAATTTCTACTAAGTCTCTGACACTTTTGTAGAGAGCAATCTATCAACTTCCATGAAGCTGCACAATATCAGATCACTCAACAATGCTGCACCTAGAAGCTGAAGAGAATTATGCATCATGCAAGTGCCCACAGTTACTTCCTTATTGTTTTTACTGTTAATTTCAATGCTGACAGAGACAGCTTAATCTGTCGATTTATAAATGTATTGCCTGTCCAAGCATTCTTTTCTCAATAACAAATTATCTTTAATTAGTATTGGGGAGCCCAACTTTGTCCTCTTTTACTAAATATCTTTAATTGTTTTTTAATAGTACCTAACCAACACCTAATATTAAAATGGATGCATTAACCAATCAACTTCATTAACAAATAACACAATTACTTAAAATTAGGGATGCACCCATACCGGTTTTTCGGTATCTAGTACGAGTACCAATATTTTGATCCCGGTACTCGCTGGTACTGAAAACTGATACCAGAAGTCCCATTAAGGAAGCCAGGAGGCGTGTAATGACTCGCCACCTGGCTTCCTGATTAGCCGGGCGGCTTCCTGATTCTGGAAGCTTAGATTTTGGGCTAGGCATCGGAGCATTTTGGCGATTAAGAGTACACCCCAAATACTCGGCATCGGCAACGATACTAGTATCGGTATCAGTGCATCCCTACTTAAAATGAATGTAAACTCGAAATATTTGTTTAAGTATATTTAGCATCAGTCCTCACTGAACACAGTTTTCTTAAGCAAATAATTTTCGTGACTCTGTTAAAAAGTTTCTTACCTGGAGATCCTGCCAGTAACCACAATTTATGTTGCAGACTGAAAAATCTAAGCCTGCCTCACAATAAACAGCATTGTTGTCCCCCCTGCCATGTGCACTACTTCAGTTGGCCATTGGGCTGCCTATCTGATAAACCTGATGGACAATCCAATGACCAAATGAAGGAGAACATATGACAGGCTAATAACAAAGCTAATTGCAAGGAAGCTGCTAAGTGTTGTCAGTCTGTAACTGTCAGGGTGCATCAGTCAGCAACCATAGTGCAGCTTCTGCTCGGACCGGTGCACACTATGCGCCTGCACGCGTATTTCCTTGGCACCAGGTGGGCTATTTAAAGATGGCTCCTGCATCTGCACTTTGCTGAGAGATCTTCAGCTGTTACCATCTGTGTTTCTGCTCCTGATACCTGTTTGGCCCAGCTTGATTATTGACTCTGCCTGCTTGCTGCCTGCCTTGTGACCTCAGCTCGTCCCTGACCATTCTCCTGCCTCCTGATCCAGTACCATTCTGCTTGCTAGTGTATGACCCGGCCTGTTCCTGACTCAGCTTCTGTCACCTGCTTTTGAACTACGCTGACCGCACGTTACCAATCTGACTTGTCCCTGACTACGCTTCAGCCTTCTCTACTATTTTCACAGAATTAATATTTATACCATAGAGCTATACAAAAAGACTAACTACAGTACTTTGCTCTAATTAAAAGTATAAATAGGATTAAAAACACAAAATGTATATATACATTATGTTATATTCAAATGTTATATCATGTATTTACACATACTTTCAGAGCCACCCTGTGCTCTATTTGTATACAAATGAACCACTATTTAAAATAATTTTTTTTACAATGCAAGATGGGTATAAGGCAAGGGCTGTTAAAATACTAATCTACCATATGTACTAACAAAAAAAGAGGATACAAAGAGCAGTAAAACCTAACTTCATAGAGCTTCTATGTGTTCCTTCAAAACAATAAAAACTTTACAGAGGTCCTAATTAGTGATGAGCAAAACATGCTTGGGTTTAGTTCAAGGGAGGTTCGCCAAACTCTTAAAAGTAAAACTCTGTCTAGCAGAGAGCAGCTCTTTTATTATTGCTTCAGTGAAATATAAAAAATGCACGCAACTCTAGGATGTACTAAAGCAAAAGTGGCACAAAGAAAAACAATTGCTGCTCAATGACATGTCTCTGCTGGCATTTTTCTTTACTTCAATGCATGGGGACTCACAAAATGCATTGGTAACGGGACACTGCACTGGGTGACATGTACCAATGCAAAAAAAAATTTAAAACGTCTGTTCAGCAGGGATCAGATCGTTTACTAATGCTTAAAGTGAAATATTATTATTGCAAAATTCCTTTAAATAACATACTCTGGGCATAGCCAATACCTGCTTGTGAAATAGAGCACTTGTACAATGTATACAATGTACCACAGGGAAAGTGACATATACAAAAGAAAAAATGCCTCTAAATTTCAAAGTATTGCTTTGGAGAGGTATCCCAGGCAAAGAAGATGGCATTCACCCTTTCCAGACCTTATCACAGATAGGGGTCTGGTATAGGTTTTTAAGGAGGACCAAATAAATAAAAAAATTGACAAGGCCACCCAAAATCTATACCACGCCACTATCATTGATAAGGATCTAATATGACTTTTAAGTGGCAACCCCATACACAAAAAAGAAATGTGTGTGGCCCCCCTAAATCCATACCAGACTCTCATCCAGGCATGTAGCCTGCTGGGCCAGGAAAGGGGGGGCAGCTAGCATGCACTCCCACTCCCAAAGCATACCAGGCAACATGCCCTCAACATGAGTAGGGTACCTTGCCAGGAAGAATAGGGGGCAGCCAATGTAGATAGGGACAAGAGCCTCATCCACACATCCAGTCCTCAGGAAAATCTGGCAGCTGAATGTAAACAAAATGTTGGGGATGCTTGCTGACTTCATTGATCAAAAATGGCCAAGCTTATTGACCAAATATGACCATGGCCATATTTGGTCAATTATGTCAGCCAGTGTAATCCTATGGCTGGCAGGTGATTGAAGCCAAGGTTGCATAATTGGTTGCTAGTACTCTGGGGGTTGCTAACATCAACCAACTGCACTGAAAGGAAAGCACTGAATAGAAACCGGTCACAACATTATTATTATTAGTAATACAGCAACATAATGCATGACCTACTTCTGCAGCCAGAGGTTTACCTTGGTAGGTGGGCAGGCAGTCAGTTTAATTGGTCCATTCACAAAACAGCATACAGCCAGAGTTCAGCTCAAATTCTGCATCAGGCCAACTCGAACCCCTTCCCTAATCTTAACTCTTCCCCACTCATTCCAAATAAAAATGTTTAGTGTTTCACCTCCCACACATTGTTTACAACCCTTAAAAATCTCTCTCATTCCCTCTCTTTCTCTAATTGTTTTCTTATTGTTGCTTGTTTCAAAGCTAATGGTACTGATTTGCTAGGCTTAATTCTTATGGCTTAAAGTTTGTTGCTCCAAAATTAAGATTTAATAGATGTGTGTGTTTATACATATAGTTCTTTAAAATATACTTTTGTCAGACGTCCCAGGGAGCTAGTAGTGAGATGAGGAACCCACTGGCAATAAGCAGCTGACAGTCCAGAAACGCGGTACAAGTTTAGGGATAATCCAAGAGGGGTAGTCAATGTCCAATCCGGGTCGAGGCAGGCAGCGAAGGTTCAAAGGCGGAAGACAGTCCAAGGGTCGGTAATCGGGAAGGATACACAGGGGCAACAGGCAATAGGAGGATCAGCAGGGAGGCTAGGTGTTCACCATAAGGTGGAATAACTCAGCAATAAGCCAGAGCTCAGGCCAGGTTTTTATAGCCAGGGGAGGTAGGACCACCCCTGGTCACCGAGGCAACCAGGAGGCCTCCCTCCCCGGGAACCAATGGCAGGCGAGGAAGATGGAAGGTGTGTACTGGGAACCTCCACCAGCAAGGCTCACACCTGATAGCCAGAGGATGCAGGAACGCTATGCTCCCGGGGATGCGCGCGCAGCCTGCGTACTGCGCCTGCGCCCACGCCGCATGACTCGCGCATGCGCACCTGCACCTCGGGCACCAGGTGTTCTACCGAGCTGAAGGGGAACCCGTGCCCTGCGCCGTGCCCGTGGTCCCCGAGTAGAGGTAACATCCCCTGCTTCCTGACAGAGCCCCCCACCAAGGAGCGGCCTCCGGACGCGACCCTGGGAAGGCCTCTCGGGGTGAGCCCGATGGAACGCCCGCACCTTGGCGTCCGCATGGACGTTCCCCGAGGGCTCCCAGGAACGCTCCTCGGGACCGTACCCCTTCCAGTGGACGAGATACTCAAGGACCCCACGCCGGCGGCGGGAGTCCAGGATCTCCTGGACTTCGTACTCGTCATCGTTATTCACCTGGATGGGAGGCGGTGGAGCAGGTGCCCGGCCCGGGAACGGGTTGGCACGGTGAGGTTTCAACAAGGACACGTGAAATACCGGGTGGATTCCCAGGGAAGCAGGCAACCGGAGCTTGGCGGCAACGTTGTTGACCCTACTCACGATCTCGAAGGGACCAAGGTAACGGGGTCCCAGTTTTCGGGAGGGACAGGACAGCTTGAGGTGCTGTGTGGAAAGCCACACCTTGTCCCCGTCTTTGTATCTGGGGGACTCCGTGCGTCTACAGTCTGCCTGCGTCTTGTGCCGCTGCTGCGCGGCCTGGAGTTGCTGCGTTAGGGTCCGCCTCAGTTCTCGTAGGAGGCGGAGCCGTTTAGCCACTTCAGGCACCGGGACATCAATGGGGAGATCCGGGAGAGTCAAGGGATGGTAGCCGTAGTTGGCATAGAATGGTGAGAGCCCGGTTGAGGAATGAAGCTGATTGTTGAAGGTAAATTCTGCAAAGGGGAGATGGCTCACCCAGTCGTCTTGCAGATGGGATGTGTAACAGCGAAGGAACTGCTCGAGGGTTTGGTTGGTCCTTTCGGTCTGCCCATTGGACTGGGGGTGATAGGCAGAAGACAGGCTGCGAGTGATATGAAGGCTACGGCAAAACTGGGTCCAAAAGCGGGAGGTGAATTGCGAGCCCCGGTCTGAGACAATGGAATCAGGGAGCCCGTGCAACCGGAATACGTGTTGGAGGAACAAGTTCGAGGTTTGTTGGGCCGTCGGGAGACCGGAGGTCGGAATGAAGTGGGACATCTTGGTACATCTGTCTACCACCACCATGATGGTGGTACAAGCTTGTGAAGGAGGTAAGTCCACGATGAAATCCATGGCTATGTTGCGCCATGGAAGGGTTGGCACTGGCAGAGGCTGTAATAACCCGACAGGTTTTGAGGTGGGACGTTTGTAGAGTGCACACACCGAACAGGACTCGATGAAGGAGCGTACGTCGGCTGCCAAAGAGGGCCACCAAAACCGACGTAGGATGCATTCCGTGGTGTTGCGCCTACCTCGGTGGCCCGCTGTGGGGTGGTCATGGTGATGCTGTAGTACAGGCAGTCGCTGGGGGACTGGGACATAGATCCATTGTTGGTGGTAACGAAGCCCCTGCTTTATCGGCAGATGGGCTGCCTCCTCTGGAGCCGGCGTGCTGGCCCGTCGGATCCTCTCGATCAAGGAGTGTTGGGTGGCCAGAAAGTATGCGGCTGGCAGGATCGGTTCCGGAGGTGCAGGATCGGTCTCGGAGGAGCACATACGGGACAAGGCATCGGCCTTGCCATTCTTGGATCCCGGTCGATAGGTTATCTGGAGGCGAAAACGGGAGAAAAAGAGAGCCCACCGGGCTTGTCGAGGACGCAGTCGCTTGGCACTGCGGAGATACTCCAGGTTGCGATGGTCGGTGTACACCACCACAGGGTTTTCGGCTCCCTCCAGCAGATGTCTCCATTCCTCCAGGGCGTCCTTGATGGCGAGCAGCTCCCTCTCACCCACATCATAGTTGCGTTCGGCCCGGTGAGTTTGCGCTAATAAAAGGCAACGGGATGGAGAAGCTGCTTCTCCCCTTGGACCTGGGAGAGAACGGCCCCGATGGCCCCCTCGGAGGCGTCGGTCTCCAGAAAAAACTGGCGATAGGCGTCTGGTTGTATCAGTATAGGTGCCTGCGTGAACAGCCTCTTAAGGTGCTGGAATGCCTGTTGGACCGCCGGGGTCCATTCAAACAGGGTGTTGCTCCTGGTCAGTGCAGTGATGGGAGCGCAGATCGCTGAAAAGTTCCGAATGAATCGGCGGTAAAAATTGGCGAAGCCAATGAACTGCTGCACCATCCGCCGATTGCGGGGGACAGGCCAATTCTGGACGGCCTGGATCTTCCTGGGGTCCATCTCCACTAGGCCCGGGGATAGGATGTAGCCCAGGAACTTGATGGACGAGACTTCGAAGGTGCTTTTTTCAAGCTTGCCATAGAGACTGTGGGTCCGCAGACGCTGGAGCACCGATTTGACATGCCGTTCGTGTTGTGGCAGCGTTCTGGAAAAGACAAGGATATCGTCCAGGTATACCACAACATGGGTATCCAACAGGTCACGGAAGACGTCATTGACGAAGCACTGAAATGTGGCGGGGGCGTTACAGAGCCCGAAGGGCATGACAAGGTACTCGTAGTGCCCAAACCGTGAGCGGAATGCTGTCTTCCACTCATCCCCCTCCTTGACACGAATGAGATTGTAGGCCCCCCGGAGGTCGATTTTGGTGAAGAAACGGGCATCCTTGACTCTGTCCAGCAAGTCGGGAATGAGGGGGAGCGGGTACCGGTTCTTCTTGGTGATGTCGTTCAAGGCCCGGTAATCGACACAGGGCCGGAGACCCCCATCTTTTTTTCCCACGAAGAAGATGCCGGCCCCGACTGGAGAGGTCGAGGGGCGGATGAACCCCTTAGCTAGGCTCTCCTCTATGTAGTCCTTCAGGGCCCTGGTCTCGGGTTCGGACAGATTGTACAGGCGCCCGTACGGCAGTGGGGCTCCAGGGAGCAGGTCAATGGGGCAATCATAGGGCCTGTGTGGCGGCAAGGCGTCTGCTCCCTTTTTCTCAAAAACGTCGGCATAGTCCCGATATTTGTCAGGCAGTCTGTGTTCAACGGTGCCCAGAACCGTAGGAGGGCTTGGAGCCGGAGACGCGTGAACAGGAGGACCGGAGGGGGGCGTGAAGGTGATGGAGCCAGAGGTCCAGTTGATCGTGGGGTTGTGTCTCCTAAGCCAGGGGATGCCTAGAATGAATGGAAACAAGGGGGAAGGCACGATGTCCCACACGATCTTCTCGGAATGGTGAATAATGATGCGGAGGAGCAAGGGATGCCATGGCGATAGGTCCTGTCTTTAGGGTGCTGCCATCCACCAGATGCAGCTGGGATGGGTTCTTCTTAGGGCGCAACGGGATGCCTAGTTGGGAGGCCAAATCCTTGTCCATAAAACAGCTGCTTGCGCCCGAATCAATGATGGCAGAGAGGTCAATATCGTTCTTGCCCAGCTGCAGGGAAACAGGGATGGTGAGATGAGACGAGTTGTTATACATAGGTAGGTTAATGCATACCGTGGGTGCCTCCGGCCTACCTGTAGGGGGTTTGATGGGACAGTCCTTCAGGAAATGGCCCAGTTTTGCGCAGTACAAGCACAGATGCAGGGTTCGTCTTCTGGTTCTCTCCACCGTGGACAGGGGGCCCCGAACAGCCCCGATCTGCATCGGCTCCTCCTGGTTACCGTCTGCCGCCGCAGGAACAGATACCGGAACCGGAAGCAGTAAGGTCTCTGGCCGGCGCACCGGTGGAGGCGGGGTCTGTTGTCGCTCCTGTCGTCTCTCCCGGAAGCGGCGATCCAGGTGGGTCACTGAGTCCATCAGGCCCCCCAAGGAGCCCAACACCCCGATGCGGGCGAGCTCATCCTTGAGCTGCTCGGACAAGCCGATACGGAACTGGTCAATCAAGGCCGCCTCGTTCAAGCCCGTATCCGGGGCTACCTCACGGAATTCCTCCACCGGACGTCATGTAGTCCTCCACCGGACGTCTGCCCTGGCGGAGGGTGCGCAAGGTACCCCTGGCGGTTGAAGAACGCAGGGGGTCATCATAAAGTCTTTGCATAGCTGCGGCAAAGGACTCCCAGGATGCCAGCACTGGGTCATCGGCCTGTAGGAGTTGGTGCGCCCAGGGCTGGGGAGGCCCTGAGGGCAAGGAAATCACCGTGCGTACCTTGACGAAGTCCGTGGCATATGTGCGAGGCTTTAGGGAAAACAACAGCTAGCAGGAAATGATGAAGGAGCGGTACTTCCTCCGATCGCCTGAAAACCGCTCAGGGAGGCTGACTGACGGCTCGCTAGAGACCACTTCCAGGGTGCGCGTCGGCGTAGGGGGAGGCGAGGGTGGTAGCGCGGTGCGTTCTGCGATGCGTTGCTCCTGTGTGGCAACCCTCTGCAGCAGGTGCTCATGACTGGCCTGCATCTCCTGGAAGGCCTGCGTCATGAGGGTAAGTTGCTGGGTCAGTGCCGTCATGGGATCCACTGCTTCTGCGGGTTCCATGGTATAAGGCTGAGTTATTATGTCAGACGTCCCAGGGAGCTAGTAGTGAGATGAGGAACCCACTGGCAATAAGCAGCTGACAGTCCAGAAACGCGGTACAAGTTTAGGGATAATCCAAGAGGGGTAGTCAAATGTCCAATCCGGGTCGAGGCAGGCAGCGAAGGTTCAAAGGCGGAAGACGGTCCAAGGGTCGGTAATCGGGAAGGATACACAGGGGCAATGGCAATAGCAGGATCAGCAGGGAGGCTAGGTGTTCACCATAAGGTGGAATAACTCAGCAATAAGCCAGAGCTCAGGCCAGGTTTTTATAGCCAGGGGAGGTAGGACCACCCCCTGGTCACCGAGGCAACCAGGAGGCCTCCCTCCCCGGGAACCAATGGCAGGCGAGGAAGATGAAGGTGTGTACTGGGAACCTCCCCCAGCAAGGCTCACACCTGATAGCCAGATGATGCAGGAACGCTATGCTCCCAGGGGCGCGCGCGCAGCCTGTGTACTGCGCATGCGCCCACGCCGCATGACTCGCGCATGCGCACCTGCACCCTGGGCACCAGGTGTTCTACCGAGCTGAAGGGGAACCCGTGCCCTGCGCCGTGCCCGTGGTCCCCGAGTAGAGGTAACACCCCCTGCTTCCAGACAACTTTAGTATCTAATATTTTTATTCCCTAATTATTATATCCCATAATCCTATCTATGGTGCGAAGTGACACTGCCCAACCACTCACCCACCTGTTTTGTGTGATGTAAGCCACTCAGTGTGTGTAAAAAAAGTCCCTCCCCAAAACCAGGGGTGGCGAACCTTTTGCCCTCCAGCTGTGGTGAAACTACAAATCCCATGATTCATCTTTCTCTGGGAGTCATGTCTGTGGCTGTGGAAATCTTGCAATGCTTTATGGTATATGTAGTTTCATCAAAGCTGGAGGGCCGGAGGTTCCCCACCCTTGCCTTAAACAGACACGCCCTGCTTTATGGTGAAGAGGGGCATATTGAGACTGTGACCAAATAAACGATTTTTAAAAAGGTAAAAATCTATTATTTTTTTAAGAAAATCAATGTGTATTGACCCCTGTAATATTATTTGCTGTATTACAATACCCTTTTAATTCACTGTGTTCACAAATACTTTAGGCCCACAGTGTCTTATTCCAGTCTATAATTGTGAGCTAATCTTCTGTTGTATCTTCTGCTGCATGCATTCTTTCCTCAACTACTTACTTGTCATACAAAATGTGGATTTGAGAAATAATGTGTCAGCTAAAAAGACACCAACATCTATTAGGTAACCATGTAGCTGGTGTTTTTTTTAATGTCACTTTTGTACTTGTATATGATCCGTGCTATATACCTCTGTTTCTTATATGTTTTAAAACTATTAACTCTTTTTTGAAAGATAGTGTTTGCCAAATACCCCATGGTGTTTAGCTTATCTCAAGAACCCCCTTGATACATTATTTATCGCTTTTACCTAATTCTGTATAAATATTTATAAATAAACCTTATATTTTTAAACTCCATTTATTTTTCTTATTAAACTTACTTGTATTTTTAAAACATGTATTGCTGTTGGCAAAAGGTGTACACTGTTATTATAAAGATTACTGAAGTTTACCTCATGAACCTGCCAGAAGTAACCCCTGAGGTACAAAAGCCACTGGTTGCTATAAAATGGTAATGCTAAAACACTCTAATTATATGTTCTCAGTAAACCTTGTGCAATCAAAATTTTCTATTGTTAAAAAATTCACTGATTAGTAGATTTTGCTTTGTTCAGGGACCTCTGCTATTTTCTGCTCACATTTTTCAACATGGCACTCTTATTAATTAACATGGCTTTAAATAGAACATCTAAGCAGATGGTCTACTAGCCTTTTTTGCACTGCACCATAGATGCAGAGTAGGCAATTTATCTCTTAACCTATATGGTACTACTGATAACAATTCTGAATGACTTTACAGCTCCTCCAATTATATTTTATCTGTACATTGTGTTTGTGATATGTGCGTACGTAAATAATTTAAAATTCTATCTAAAAGCTTAGTTAAAGGAAGTTTGTTCACATCTACGTTGCCAATTCAGCCAGTGGTATCCACCTAAACATTAAATCTTCTTTTTAAATCATTAGCCCTTTATACTTCTATGAAAAACAATATAAAGTATGTTAAAAAGGTTACACTCATTTTGTCTTTCTTTATTTTTATTGTGCTATGAAAAATAAAAATATTAAATATTTGAAAACAAATCAGTAATAGAAGATACCATATATCTGTTCTGGCAGGCTCCATTTAGTGAAGAGCAAAGAGTAATTACATTTTATCGGGCTCATTTGCAAGTGCCCATATCTAAAACACCTAAATATTTGTTTTTTTATTCTGGTAACAGAGAAGACTCAAATGTTCCCTGTGTAGGTCTTCTCTCCCAGCATATATTTGCTTAGGAAATCAAAATGAAGTTGGCATCTAGCAGAAACAGTAGTTGAAATGTAAGCAACTCTTAATGACTGCCTAGCTGTATGTTAAACTGTATGTAGCTGACTTGTGTCAAAGTTAGAAAAAGTCCCATACCAACACCAATAATGGACCCACCTTCCTCTACAGAATACAGAAGAAGCAGTTGTCCAGAGGTTCTGAAGCTAAAACATGGTAATCAAATATATTTGCTGAGTGCTATCACTATTTGCATAAATCATTGTAAAGCCAGACAATGCTTATGGACCCAAAAGCAACAGCAAGGTCTGCTATGGCTGTAGTTACACCTATGTTGCTTGCTGACATATATAAAAGCAATGTGACACTGAACTTACACTACACAATGTGTATTTGACATGAGGATGCCAAAGAACATTACAATGCTGCAGTGTAGGAGGAGACAGGCAGACGAGAGCACTGTGACAGCTGGCCAGCTTTGAGCTTCGGGTGAGTATAACTTTGTTATTTTTTTAACCTAGACAAAAACTAGCACTTAACCCTTGCAGTGCAGTTGTAATCCCACTTCAAGGGGTTAATACCTTTTTTTCCTGGAGTTCTTCTTTAAGGAAAAGTGTGATGAAAGAAATATGTGACATTGCTGACCTCCTTTGGAAAATGCTAGTTGTCTGGCCTTCTCTAGATTTAAGGCTTTTTGAGTCACTTATAAATGCCAAGCATGTGTGAAATGAAGTAAAAACTCCAGATATGCCTATATATTCTAGATTTGTAATTCAGAAAGCACAGAATCCTTTAAATCAATTTGACAACTAAGCAACTAAAAGTTTCAGGAGTGGTAGGCAGCCAAACTGCAGCCTACATACAGTTTTAGGATTCCTTTTATCAATTCCTTTTAATTAACATAGAACATGATTTTATTTTTACAATATAATCAATTTACATTTCTATTTTAAAAATGTATTCCACAACAATTTCCATCTGCTCCTAACGGTTTTTACAGTCAATCCTTACTTGGTCTGTTACATACATATATTGCTTGCACTGTTACATGCACCTTTTATTGGTCTTGCTCAATCCAAATAAAAAAATTATTTTAATGAGTTAGTTGTATTTTTCCTTGCATCACATGATTATTTAAGATTTCAATTTAATAAATTTTAGTCAGAATGTGAAAGCAATTAGTGAGATACTAATGCTATCAAGTATACACTGCAACTTTGCTAAAATCAATAAATTCACGGAAGGTTTCTTAAAGTGACACTGTTATCACATCATTAATGAAAAGAATAATCTTACTATAAAAGTATATGTGCATTTAATGTAGTTGATGCATGTTATTTACCTGTTAAATGCTCCCTGTAGACATCCAAAAGGCTTGAGACTGCTGCTGAGTGCCGACATCATGCATGTGATAACAGCAGCCCCAGCAAGCTCAAGTGACAATCTATAGTATTTTCCTTTCACTCCTCACCCCAAGCTACATAAAAGATTATGCAGGGGGATAAAAGAGGGACCGAGAGGTTCAGCCAGCACAGACAGAAATTAGACACTCCTAGAAGGGGAGAGGGCTATTATATGACAGGAGGGAGGGGGCTGTGATAGGGAACTGACTTTTCCCAAATAAGTCAAATTTGCTAGCAAATTAAATAATCATTAAGAAAAGAAAATTGTTACAAGTAAGCATATAAAATACTTGTTTTTTCTTTTGCTGTTTGCTGCATTTTTTTAAGTTGGTGAGAGGGTCTGTTTAATCTGAGTTTGCTGGAGTCCCCTGCATCTAAAACACACATTCAACATACTGAGTCAGTAGGAGGAGCCTGTGCCGTTTTATTTCTTCTCTACTTCCTGCAAGGCCAATTACATTTAAACATTCATAGCAGCTGTAAATCTAATTGGTTCATGTAAGAATCTTCTTTCTGCTGGCATTTTTTACATCACATTTACTGAATAAAGGTAGTGAGGATTGGGTATTCAAAACACATATGGACTTACCTCATTCACTAACTTTCATAAGACAAAGTAAATGATCTCTCTGCCAGATGAATAGGGGTTGATTTAATAAAAGCAAATAGGCTGTTCACTTTGCACAAGAATTTGCACGTTGCCCTTAGTTTAAGTGAAGTGAAGCTCTGCTGACTTCCATTTTCCAATCACGTGCAAGCAAAATAATTAGTTTTTACATTTTCCCTGCACATGATTTCTTTGAAATGTGAATCTTTATCACATTTGCTAATCGAAAATGTCCTTGCAAAGTGCTAATTCCCTTGCAAGGTGAAAAGCCTATTTGCCTTTAGTAAATCAACCCTACAGCCTCTAATATTTTTTAATAAATTGACCTCATTGTCAGTATGCTATAAGCCAGGTTTGGACCAATCATCTCTGTAAAGGAGATGATCCTATCACAGGAGGTGCTGCTTTGGCAGCCATTGATTGTGCACCTACCATAATGGATAGCTGATCCGGTCTGGATTAAAACTGAACTACGCAGCAGGTAGGCTATGCTCCCTATATGCAACTCATGCAATTATTTTCAGGTTTGTGTGTTCTTTTTTGCTGGAATGCCCCTTTATTCATAATTGTTTTGCTTGATTAGTGTTAATGATCAGAGAAATTACATGTCAATACAACTGCTGAATATGATTTGATGATACACATTAGAATTAGGGTTAATCTCTTACCAGGACACAAGGCGGATACATGCGGTTTGTGCAGGTGCCAACATGCCGTCAGACTGAGGCTTCCTTATGATTTCTACACGTGAAGCAGGATTCTACAGGGTATGATTATAACTTCACCTACAAAAAATAGTGAGGAAGCTTAGTGAATTTATATTTTAGAATATTTCAAACATTTAGAACAAGTTAGAAACCTACATTTGCAATTCCTTCATGTATCCCTGATCAGCAGTGCTGTTATCGACTCTCTTCTTTGAACCTGCAAAGCTTGAATCATCCTAATGTATAGACTCCCTCTGCTGAGTACCTCTGTATCCTGTACCCCTGATTAGCTCTGTTGAAACAGACTTCGCTCCTGTCTGTCATCATATCCTGAATCTCAGTGTTGTAGCTGTTCCACATGTTTCCTTTGCAGTATTCTATCAGCTGAGCCTGCACAAGTGTATTTGAGGCCTGTAACTTTGGAGCTGCCCTGCAGCAGAATCCATCCCCCCTTGTGGGAGGCTCTGATGAATACCTGGTGCTCCTAGGACTCTGCACCTCTATCACACCCATGCTAAATGGGCAGTCATTCTACCCATACTCTACCTGTGTCCTGAGACTCTGGTACCTCTCCATCTCCCACCAGTGCCTGGCTGCCCCATTATCTCTGGAGCAAAATCTGGCGGCGTATCAAATTACAGGAAAGTGTAACAGGAGTCTCATCCTAACATCAGCTGCACAGGAATTTCCAAGCAGTCAGTTACAGTACTTCAACTTACAAAAAAGCAATTATTATGAGATCTAGGTGTAAACTAATGCACATAGCATTCGTAAGCAAAAATAACTCCAAGGAATTCTTTAAATATATAAATAATAAGAAGGTACTGACGGAACATATAGGCACATATATGATGATGAGGGGAGGTCGGTTACCAGTGACAGTAAGAAAGTGAACATGTTAAATGCATTTTGTTCTGTCTTTACAGACGAGGCAGACATGAGCATCAATTAGGGCATCAGCTGCAGAGTTAGTAGTGCCAGTTTTAACACATGTCTGTAGCTAATGGAGAGTAGAGTAATACAGAGATTAGAAAAAATAAATCTAAACAAATCACCAGGACCATCCGAGGCTAGTCAAGTCATAGCCACACCCTTGTACAACATTTTTGTGGACAGTATAATGACAGGTAATGGTCCAGGCTGATTGGAGGAAAACAAATGTAATACCAATATTCAAAAAGGGTAAATAAGTGCACCATGTAACTTCCAGCCCATCAGCTTAACATCAATAGTGTGTAATATATTTGAAGACATGTGTGACTACATGCAGGAATTTACAAATAAAACTGGTATCATAAGTGGTAACCAACATGGTTCCATGAAGGACCGTTCTTGTCAGACCAATCTATTAACATTTTATGAGGAAGTAAGTACTAAATTAGACAAAGGAATACCAGTAGACGTGGTGTATCTGGACTTTGCTAAAGCATTCGGCAAAGTACCCCACACATGTTTAATTCATAAACGAAACAATCCTGTTCACCTTATTCATCCATGACATAGAGATTGGACTAAATAGCTCAATATCGTTTTTTTGCGGACAATACTAATCTCTGCAAATCAAGCAGTAAATTCTGAACAGAAGATATTTGTACTACAACAGGACCTAAGCAAAATTGAGGCATGGGTTACAAGATGGCATATGCAATTTAATGTTGAAAAATGTAAGGTTATGCACATGGAAACTACTACTTGGGGGGTGCTACATTAGGGAAGTCAGAAATAGACAACAGATTTAGCAATAGTAAGCAATGCCAAACAGCAGCCAGTACAGATAACAAGATATTGGTGTGTATTAAGAGAGGAATTGTAGCAAGGAATCAAAAAGTAATACTTCCAATTCATAAATCATTGGTTCGGCCCCATCTTGAGTATGCGGTACAGTTCTGGTTGCCGACTCTCAGGAGGGACATCCTGGAATTGGAGAGAGTTCAGAGAAGGGCTACAAAATTAATGAGATTGAAGGCCTGAGTTATGAAGGCCGCATTCAAAATCTTAACTTATGTACCTTAGAAAAGAAGCGATTGAGAGGGGACTTTATTGCAGTCTTCAAAATCATCAATGAGGACCACAATATTACGAAAAAACGGATTAATCCCAAAACTGTATCGAGAACCCAGGGACACAACAAGAGGTTAGAAGACAGGTGGTTTAATATCAGAATTTGCAAGGGGTGTTTCACTGTGAGAGTAGTGAAAATTTGGATTTCCCTACCACAGGCGGTGGTATCTGCTGATAACATTGATAAATGCAAGAAACTTCTAGGTGAGTTTCTTCTTTCGCAGAATCTACAGGTATATTGGAAGTGTTAGAGCAAGATAAAAACACACACACACACACACACACTCACATACAAGGTTGAACTGGATGGACCTTGGTCAACCTTACATACTATGTTACTATGTTACTAGAATTCTAATTTTAAAGCCCAACTCTCATCAATTTGTTTTCAAAATGAGGGTGAGTTTAGAGTGAGTAAGCATGAGTCAGGTTTTTAGTTTTTCTGTATCTTACCTGAAAACATGTCCCCTAGGTTGCTGTCAGCGACCATTTGTAACATGTAGCATTTTACTTGAAGAGGCATTCAAGAAAGATCCCCTAATGGAGGTGCATATAGAAATACATATTTTAGAGATTCTACACCTCCCCTATTTTAGTAATTTTTAGTAATTTTGTTTAGTGAAATCTTCCCGACTTCCTCCTTCTGACTTCCTTGCAGTGCTTGGAAAAACTGTCCCTCATTTGGAACCAAATCCCTCTGATCCTCATTCCTGTTCAGTTGTCCCTCTTCTTAGTCCGATGTACAAATATCTATAAACAGCTACTTTTAACTACCAAAATTGTTATTCTAAACTAAAATCCTTAACTTATGTCTTTATTATATTGTTTACTATTTTGAAAAGTGATGGTGAAAGAAAAAACAATTCTGGTTTAACCAATCATTTTTGTCATATAAATAGTGGATACTGGAGGCTTGGCAGGAGGGTGTTCATTGCCTAAATATAGTGCTGGAAGGTTTTCCTCTTTCTCAACTTAAAAAGTTGAATGATATGAAAAAGTAGTAAGAGAAAAACACAACCAACAGGAACACTAAAGCAATAAGCTGGATGGAGGTACTAACCTTCCCACAATTCTACTCACTTCTTTCTGAAATTAGGAAAAATGTCTGGAGTTGAGCTTTAATCCTATAACCTGCTAAATAATGTATTTCAAATGATAGTAAAAATAGACAGCACTAAATTAAAACAAGTAACCATGATAGTGCATCAATGTAAACCCCCAAAAATCCAATGAATGTTGAAAACGCCAAACAATCATATAAAGTGGAAGCAGTGCGGCTCACTGAAATGTGTAAAAGGATATTCTCAGTTTGTGATAATGGTGATGCCTATACTCATTCAAATCCAATTATTGCCCTACTCTATCACTCCTGTGATTACATACTGTATAAACTTTAGAAATCATTCACCGCATAAGTGTGGGGATAGTTGCAACTTCTCCAGAGTGATATTCAAAATACAGCCAAAATAAAGCAATTTCCATTAGTCCCTACACTCAATGAACTTACAAACTAATGTCCCTATGCCATAAGCACACCTACTAGAGCCAACTTAGACAGGGGCAATTAACCTGCCAGTGTGGGGGGAAATGTACACAAACATGGAAACTCTGCAGACAAAACCTGAATTCAAACTAGGCACCTTAGTCCTGCCAAGCAGAAGTTCTAACCACTGAGCCACTGTGATTTAGTACCATCAGATTTATCAGCTGGACCCTACCCATTTCCAAATCATACCATAAGGTTAATAGACTTCCGCATAAAATTGTGGGCACTTGTCTCTATGGCAGCTTTGGAAACAGAAACCAATATGAAAATCTTTGTAGTCTGTAAGATGCTGTAGAAAGTCTGAGAACTGTATAATTTGATAACATAAGTTAAAGATATCACTATTGTTATTAATATGAATAGTACAACTTCTTTTGCTAACCAGTAACAATTTATTTTAGAGGAAGGGGTTGTGGGGTGGGGGAAAGAGTTAGCTCTGGATTAACACCTAAGCTTCTGGCACTACAGGATATTAAGCTGAATTACATAATGTTTAGTATTTCTTTATATATTGCTATAATTAGCCATAACTCCAAAAAATAAGATTATCTAGGAAAAGAAAAAAAAAATACCACATGCAATTTTTCATTCAACCAAAAGCAACTTATAATTGAAGCAAGAAAGTACATGAAGCATTGTAAAGTATTCCTGAATATGTGCTGACTCGTTATCATTGTAACAATTCAAATAGCAGAATGAATAATGATTAGACACATTAAAATACAGAATTTCTAAGCCATGCATTCAGTCGTATTTATTTGTAGTCTCTTGGTAATTGCTTTAAAAGGACAATTATGCATTCATAAATGAAATACCACATGTACCCATAATAAATTGATCAATTTCATCAGAAGGGCCATTTTAGAAGGAATGTATGCATTTGACACGCCATATATGATGTTATAATGCACATTGTACTTTTATATAAAGGGACAAATATAAAAAAGTTGGATATTTGATTTCATTTACAAAGATCTTTAAAACATTGATTGAGCATTGATGAATGCTTTGATTTACTGTATATTTATTGCATTAATTTCAATGGGGTTGATTTACTAAAGGCAAATAGTCTGTTTACTTTGCAAGGGAATTTGCTCTTGACAGAGGAATTTTTCACCTTATTTTAGTGAATGGGCCGAAGCTCTGCTGACTTCCACCACCCTATAAAGTGCAAGCAAAAATTCTGTTTTTTTTATTTCCCTTGCACATGCTTGGATATTCTGGTAAAATGTATTTGGTAAAATATACAATATGTAGTTAATTTTAACGACATTAACCAAGCTACGAGAAACTTCTCCTGCAAAGTGCAAATTCCCTTGCAAAGTGAACAGACTATTTGCCTTTAGTACACCAACTACAACATTACAATTTTTAACTATAACCATAATACTAGAAGTAAGAAAAACGCCTAATTAACATACATATTAACATACATATTTAGTTTAACCACCTTCCACCCATGGCCGTTTGTGAACGGCCGGACGGGAGTCTGCTAGGAGCGGGAGGGCGTCTTAAGACATCATGCCCCTCCCCCTTCTCGTGTGCGGCACTCAGCGCGCACACGAGAGGGAAAACTGTGAGCATGTAAACAGCTAGCGATAGCTGTTTACATACAAGCGATCAGACAACTTTAGAGACGCCCGATCGCTTGCAGGAGCTGCGGGTGTGCGGCCTCCCCCCCGTACCTATGTCCCGCCGTCTCCTCGCCGCCGCTGCCGAACCGTGATCCGATGTGGCCGGTGCGGCTAGGACAGGCACCGCAACGCTCTAACAGCAGATCAACACCGGAGAGAAGCTGATGAAGCAGATCTCTGCTTCATCAGGTTCTGTGGGGGTCCCTAGGTGACGTCTTGGAGACCCCTGATGTCTCCATAAAGAGGACCTGTTTGGTGAACTGGCTATTACATAGAGGTTAACACTGCAGCCAATGTAATTTTAGTAAAGAGCACAAGATTACTAAGGTTCCAGTGAGTCAAAGAATTTCTATAAAACAATAAGCCGATCACTTTACAGAACTAGCAGCAGAACAGCAGCAGAGGAAAAAAACTAAAGTCAAGCATAAGTATTGAGAAAAGGAAATGGCACGAGTAGTGCAAGGCAAAGTACAGTACATTTTAAAAAGAGTCTGCTATTACAACCTACCCTGCTATAAATATATCTTAAAAGATTGGCAGTGAAAACCACTGCGTAGTAAGCCCATTGTCATTGTTTATAATTTGGCATCTTTTATTGTAAATGTTTTATTTAAAATCCCTGGTGTACAGTAGTATATAAAAAAGGTCAGTAAAGTTAGGATGTATTTACACCAAACACAGCCCATCCTCCTCTGCAAAAAGTAAATTTCATTTAATCTTAAACAAAATATTTCCTCTAAAATTATAGACTTTCTTTAATATGTAAATACGAGTCTAATGATCTAGTGCTAAAGGGATTAAGGTTTATATATATACCGCTGTATGTTTAATTTCACTTTAAATTTAGATAAGGTTATTATACATTGCAGAATAAATTGTTTAATTCACTTTGGTAAATATAAGCCACTTGAGCTCTGCCACTCATACCATTTTACTGGTAATCCAGCTGGAAAATTTAAATGAACTTACACTGACATAAGCATTTGAAAACTGGGTGCAATATTTTTTGAAATGATAGGATGAAAATATAAAAGTAATATTATTACCCAAACCATTATAATATGTCTGTCTCAAAATACACTGTAATAAATATACAGAGCTCTCAGTCAATGGCTGCAAAACTGAGCAGCATTTGGCAACAATAGTCAATCCATTTTATCATTACAAAATATGGGCTGAATTTTGGTTTGAAGTAATGCATTAATGCTTTTTTGGATAAACCTTAAAGTGATATTAAAGGCAAAAAAAATGTTTCCCTCCCCCCCCATGTAAATGTTGGCACTTACCTTAAATGATTTCTCTTTTTCCGATCTTCCTCTTCTTTCCCCATGTTTTCATCTGTCCCTCCAGCGGTGTGACGTCACTCCGATCCAGCGCTGACTGCTCTGTATGTCCGATCCAGCGGTGTGTCTGCAGGCGGGTGCACGCGTCCATAGGCTTACCTTGCGTCTCTGCTCATCTCCCAGCCGAGAATCGGAACTGCGCATGCGCCCAAGATCCTTTGCGGCCGTACGAGCAGTTCCCGATTCTCGGCCCGGGAGCGAGCAGTGATAACGAGGTAAGTTTAAAATGATTTTAAGCGTTTTTGGGTTTTTTTTTACACTTCTTGCCTATATCTACTGCATGCTAGCAGTAGATATAAGCAAAAAAAACCGGAGGGTTTAGAACCCCTTTAATTTCTAGACAGACAAAATCAAATCACATAGGGAAGCTCCAACAGAAGATTACCAAGAAAAATTTTAAAAGACATGTACAAGCCAATAAAACATTAAAGGCAAAATGGCTAAATACACCATTCACATATTAGCCAGCTTATTTACATGACAAAAGATGGGGTTTTTTTTACATCTATTCCTGAGATTTACACAGCTCTCTTGTACACCATATTTAGGTGACTCCACTTACAGTTAAAGAAAACAGTGTATTTTCCTCTACCCCTAGCCTTGGGGAGTAAAATAGTTACAGCAGACTGATTACTTCATCCCTCTGCTCACTCTGCTATACCTTTACAAGAGGCTGATATCTTGTCAAATTCTAGAACTTACAGCAGTTACATAAAAAAATGCATTCCATGATTTATTAATTAATACATAGCTGCATAAATTTGTGTCAAACGCAACCCAAATGGCCTCCTTAGCACCCGCATCACTGCTTCAAGTATACTGCCAGGCAATATCTATGAGACAAATAAACAGCATTCTATGTTATCTAGTTATAGGTAGACTCATTCACTTGTCTCAAATTTGTAAAAAAAAGCCAGGCATAATAGAGGCAGCGATGGACCAGCAAGCTGTCAATACTGCACCATGCCCTGTCAAACAATGTATTAATTGCAACAATAACACAATGGTAATGTATTATTTGTAAGGCAGCCCGAGATGGTCTGATGCCAACAGTGGCATTTTTGCTAAAAGCACAGAACATTACAGCACTAAAAGTGCTGTACAGAGTTAAAAGTGCATCACATTAAAGTAAATAGTTTTGTGTTTTGGAATATAGCAAACTAATAACATGCATTAAAAGTAGGGATGCACTGATACCAAGTACAGTACTCGGTACAAGTACAAGTACAGATACTTTTCAAGCTCCAAGACTAGACTAGAGAAAAATTCAAAAGTTAGGAGGCAGCTGTCATTTCTAAGGAGCAAATGAAGCTCCTGGGATTTGCACATCTCTGTTTTAATGTATGACACGTACATGTACTGATACATTTTTGTTTATTGTCATGTGACAGTTTTTCTAAAACAATATTGACTAATGATTTCAGGACAGTGGTGGAGCACCAGAGCCAGGTCCCAGCTGCAACCTCTGCAACCCTGGTAGTTCTCATGAAAATGCCAAGTATTAGCATTGGTACTCGAAAAGTATCGGTGCATCCCTAATTAAAAGGAAGCATTCATAGGTTACTGCCTGCATCTTTAAACATCAGAAGCATCTTGGGGAGCTCTAGCCCTGAAATCTGGGGTGTTCTGTTATGCAAAGTCTGACTTCTGTTTACAAAGTCGAATACTGGCCTTCCCCATCCTGCAGGTTTTGAGCTCAGGGCTACAACTAAGAAGTCTATGGTGGTTAAACTTCTGCTATGTTAGAGAAAAAAAGGTGGAAAGAAGCGCTGCAACCCTGGGATTTGCTGGAACGGTATTGGTACGACCTTTAAAACAAATATAAAAATGTAAACTCACTGTTTTGGAAGAGGGGATAAAATCTTACAGTTGATTAGAACGCTCAGGAGTAACTCTGACCAGTCCTTGTGGGTATAGAGCACGGGTTTCGGACGAACGAGCTGGAGTCTTCACGGTAGAGCTCTGAAAGCAGTGTGTCGGCTTGGAGTGCTGGGCAGCATCTGTGGCTGGTTGGTGTGGGTGTGGAGAACGGACTACATGATTCTGGGTCAATCTATGGTTGTTCGTCTGTGGTTGATGTGGCTGGAGGGTCAGTTAGGCAAGGTGAACTATGACGTTTGCCGTGAGGCTCGCCGTCAGGTGCAATGAGAGCGCAGCTGGCCAGGCTGCCACTCGTCGGCTGAACGGGAGCAGGAGTGTCGCTGTGTAGCGGTATCTTGTTAGTAACCTTGAATAGCTTCCCAGATAGCAAGGATAACTTGCCACAAACTTGTGGCAGGGTTAAATTGTAATTCTTGTTAACTTGCCGCACACATTCCTGGCAAGTTGTAGACTTGCAGAACACTTGCAGCACAAGTTCTAGTTGACACTTTTTGAATGTGTACCAAAATTTGCTTGGCCAGTCTACAGCAACAGTCCTGCAGGTCTTAGCAAGAGCTCTGCCAGCTCGCTGGTCTGGAGACTTGCAATGCAGACTTGCTGTAATTGTGCAACAAAATTGTGGAGCTTGGCAAGTCTGCAATAGTTTAGCAAGTCATTTGCAAACTTGCAGCTCATTTGCTTGCTATCTGGGTTACAGTATGTTGTTGGAAGATTTTAGAGTTTAAACAGAGTTTTAACAAAGAAAACTAAATGTGAAACCCACAATTGATTAGCAACCAAACATAGACACAATTGTATACTCATTATATGGGGATATATATATATATAGTATATACGCCTTTAGCAGCACATCCAGCTGTTTTTTAAAGGAATCTACAGAGTCTGCTAGAACCTTTATTTTGTCAAAGATTATTTCACATTTTACAGCACTTATAACCCTTTATGTTTGTGGATTTTAAGTTTACCTTTCATACCATGCATAGCTTTTTTAAAATTAAAAATAAAAACCAGTAAGGAGAAAAAAAGTAATGAAATATACTTACCTTATCCCTGGCTTCTGCCTGTGGCTCCTTAAGGCCGGGTTCACTCCTGGGCGTTTTACAGCGCTGATCGACGCGCTGTAAAACGCTCAAACAGTGAAATCCCATACTTCCCTATGGGCAGGGTTCCCACCTGGGCATATTTCAGCCTGTGGAAAAGCGCTGAAAAATGCCCTACGCCCAAACAAGTACAGGAGCTTCTTTGGGAATATATTTTTTTTTTAAATAGAGGAAATAAGGAGAAAAAAATCATACCGCCGGTGAAACGCGCGGAAAAACGTGCTAAAAAACGCGAAAAAAACGAGCTGAAAACGATCAGAAAAAATACGCCCAGGTGTGAACACAGCCTGATGGGAGTGATGTTATGTTCCTTCTGGCGAGATCCCAGGGAGCGCTGAGTGTCCGAAATCTTGCTGGTTAGATGTGTAGTGTGATTTTGCATACATTCCCCTGGATCTCACTTGATAGATAGTGGGGCTACCCCTTGCAATATGTATATGAACTAAGCTTTTCCCTACAGTTTTTTTCTTTTTTAAATTTGAAGCAGCGAATGGTAGGTGGGACCCTGATATGTTAAGCAGACCTTGAATTTTAGTTCAAGATTCTCTTTAAGAAAAAAAATCAATACTAATGCAATTCAAGTGTTTCTATATTTAACCCTGTCATTTAATTTTTATATGCAGCATGTAGCTCTGTGTTATCCGTATTTGTAATAATGAAGATACAAAAAAAGAGTAGAAAAATAATGAGTCTTTTTCTGAAAATTATTATTAATTGACATTCTATCTTAAACTCCTAATTAGAACAAACAACAGTTACTTTTAATGAACATTAATATATGTAATGCGTTTTTTCTCATTAAGATTTACTTTAAACAAAACTATTAATTTAAAATAAATATGAAATAACAATACTAGTTTGCAATTTAGTTGAATGATTTTACTTCATGCTGTAAACCTTTTATACTTTAATTAAGTTCTTTTTTTGTTATGTTATTGATCTGTACAAAAGATCTAGTAATTATAACAAAGTGACAGTAAAATGTGATAATGTTAATGCATTGAATGAAAAGTATTACAATGATAAGACTATATTTCATAACCTAAGCTTCAGTATCTGACATGTCATGACAGGACAAGCACTGAGTACAACTGTAATGAGACACAGTTTGTCCCACAGACTACTTTTAGGGCTCATATTTATTTTAATCCACAAATACATCTTCTGGAGGGTGGCTACTTTTGTTCCCCATGGTCCCTGTGTGTATTGTAAAGTAGCCACCACTCCAAGCTCAATCCTGTGACTACAATCTCATGTTTAGTTTACTAATTTGTATAGAGATTTAGTCCATCACAGGAGAGAGCTTGGAGTGGTGGCTACTTTACAACACACACAGGGACAATAGGGAATAAACATAACCACCCTCCATAAGAAATTGAGTAATACACAAATAAGGTAAAGTATTGTTAATAGTTAAGATGCTTGAATGCATTTTTAGGATTTAACTTCTCAGTTTAGTGTTACTTTAAGGAGTGGTACATACTCTTAAACCATGATGGTTTGCTGTCTATGCAGGACATTTTCCTTATAAATTCATTATAATTTCAGTAATGGCTTCTTCTCGTTTCCAAATTAGAGTGGCTCAAAATGGTTTAACACAAATTTGTTTAACACATTATTAAACTTTTCACAAATCAGCTTTTAGAACTGATCATACTAAACAGTGTGTACAAAACAGCCATTGCATCAACTGAACAGCCAACAGCCATAGCATGACCTGATAAAAAAGGAAGGATGGCTGGCATGCTGAATTCTTGCATTAGTTAATTCCAGTGCTGGAAAAGTGGTACTGTATGCATTCGGCACAATGTCTGTATATTTTCAGCACAGAATGAACAGAGTATGTAGAAGAAGGGATTAATTAGTGTTACTATATGTCAGTCAGCTTGTTTTAAATTGTAATCAGGCTGGGAGATTTTGGAGGACTACATGACCATATATGGTCAATGATGTCAGGCAGCATAATCAGTTGGCTTGTTGGCATTCAGCTAATCAGCTGCCAAGTTTGAAGGGAGAGGATCATAGATGCAGGTCATTGTGTTTTTCTCAGCAGGTTGTCAACATTTTTCACCATGACTGATGCTGAATCTATATCACTGGACAAGATGATTGATGATGGAGTTACATTGTGGGACATGGGGTTTTTTTTTTTGGAACTGAAGTGGCTGCCTAAGGTGCCCTCCTCTCTGAACCATGGCACCCATTTACAATATCAGCTGCACATCTCCTCCCCGGGGAACCACACAGCGCTGCTTACATCTTTTCCACTGCCCACAAGATCATCTGGACCCCTGGTGAGACACTCTACAGCCCTCCTGAGACCCCCACACAGCCCACCTGACAACGCCACAGACCTCCTGAGACCCTGCATAGCCCACCTAAGACCCTGCACAGCTCACCTAAGACCCTGCACAGCCCACCTAAGACCTACACAGCCCTCCTGAGACCCCGCACAGCCCTCCTGAGACCCCGCACAGCCCTCCTGAGACTCCACACAGCCCACCTGAGACCCTGGAGACATCAGGCTGCCACTTCAGAGCAACACAGAGTATGTAGCTTCATATTATTCTGCATTGCTGTATAATGTGTTGCTGAGATTTGTACTCCTCTATAGCTGGTGGTATTCTGCATTGTTATATTATGTATTGCTGATATTTGTAGTCCCTCTACAGCTTGGAGTCAGTGGCAGAACTACCAGAATCATATCGGTTGCAGCTGAAACTGGGCCCTGGTGAGCTATCATTGTCCTAAAATCATTGTCTGTATTGTTTTAGAAAAACCATCACGTGACCCTAAAAAAAGGTATTGGTAATTGGTATCGGTAAATACTTGAGGAAATGCATTGGTACTTGCACTTGGTCTTGAAAAAATGGTATCTGTGCATCACTAGTAATTTTGCGAATTTGCATACAGTACTATAACTGCTGGTTCCCATTTTAATTTATTGTTTTAGTTCAGTGTTTGTTCCTTTTGCTTATTATCAGGCTAAAGTCAATATCTGTTTACATTTTACAAATGTTTACATTTTTAATTAAAAAAAAAGGTTCCCTCATTTTATTTTTTATAGCATGAGATGATTTATAGGTAGTGGAGGTACAATGTGCAGATAAGAAATTAAGTCTGTTTCGGACAGGCAGAGAGACCAACAGTGTTTAAAACATCTTAACAGGGTGCAAAGTCTCGGTAGATGAGCAGGATAATTAGGGAATATCTCTTATGTTTCTAATAGATTCAATGATGCTGTGAAGCTTGTATCAAGTTAGGATGAACAAGAAAAGACCTCATGCATTGTTGTTACAATGTATGATATCAAATGTTTCCGTTAACAGTCAGTATCTTTTAAATGCAGTTTAGGGTTATCATTTTAGTAGAAGTTTTATAATTTTGCAGTATTTCAAGCTAAATACAGTGGATTACTTGGAAGCTATTTCTTGTTTATAATTTACATTAGCCTTTTGTTGGAAATGATACAAGGCCATACTTGACACTAATATATCAACTTATTTTTCTGGTCTCTTTAACCCCAGATCTTTGTGGAAAGAAAAGTGGCCTTCTCTCCTCCAACAATGCTATTTTATGTCTCTGTGACCTTTTTAAAAATCTGGACTTGGATCATGCATAGATGCTTATGTACTGTAAATCTTTCAAAATATTAAGTGATAAAATACAAATGTTAAAACTGAAGCTACCAAATTCAAAATAATATTTAAATATGTAATTTGACAGATTGATTTAGTGCTAGGGTTTTCAGGCAAGATTCTTATATAGACATGTTTTTTGCAAAAGTTCAGTCTCGTTTTTTCTTTAAATAAAATAAGATTTTAACTCATATCCCAAAGGCATCATTTAATTAAAATGAAGCAAAAAAATAAGGACCCCTTCCATTTACATTAATAAAACATTCAGGCTTTGGTTAGAAGTCAGCAGTCACAAGCCATTATTTGTTTTTTCTTTATAATTGAACTATGCATTTGAATTTCATTTATCTTCTGCATTATCAACTAAATCGTGAAGAGCAATTAAGACAAGCATACAATGTCATAGTCCTTAGGGCTAGGATTGAATAGAATTCTTATAATTCTCCAAAGACGTTCCGTTGAATTTTTATATAATTGAAAAATGTTTCCTGGGTTTCAGACTGTATGTTTTCTGTATATGACTTGCATGTTAAATGATTCGTAATTGGACATAGTATTATTATTACAACATAAGTATTCACTTTGAGAGTGTGCACAGTATTTTTTTGTCCAGAATATTATATTTTCACTTGATGTTTACAATCAAGTTAATATGTTAGTGAGTAGTGATGGGCTGCTGGTTCGATTTGAATGTAAGTTCGACTCAAACATTGCTTGTTCGAGCGTTCGCCGAATGCCGAACTTTGTGGGATGCTCGCGGTCTGTTCGACCGTGCAACTTCTCACAAGGCAATGCGCCCTCTGAAGCTCTAATTGGTTAAAGTCTTGCACCACTGATCAGGTGCAAGACTTTGCCCAATCAGGGCTCAGTACTCAGTTAGAGCCATGATTGGGCAAAGTCATGATGACTTTGTCCAATCATAGCTCAGAGCTAAGTCCCAGAAGCACATTATACAAGTCTGCTTACACCGCAGCCCTACGTAGTGTGTTGCTGGAGTTAAAATAGAGAGAGTCTATATCAGAGTTCTATCAGCATTCTATAAGAGTTCTATATACAGCATTCTATAGCAGAGTTCTATAGCAGCGTTCTATATACAGCGTCCTATATACAGCGTCCTATATACAGTGCCCTTTATACAGCGTCCTATATACAGCATCCTATATACAGTGTCCTATATACAGCATTCTATATACAGCATTCCATATACAGCGTCCTATGTACAGCATCCTATATACAGCGACCTATAGACAGCGTTCTATATACAGCGTTGTGTACTATAGCAGTAGTGATGAGCCTAACACCCCCGTGTTTGGTTCCTATTCGAGCATTCGAACGGCCGAAAAGTTTGAATATGAACTCAAACTCAATGCAAGTGAATGGGGGTCGAACGTTCGAAAATGAATGTCTCCTTTAAGAGGGCTTATACAAGCAGTCCCCGGGTTACGCACAATCCGTACTTACGAACCGGGTCCCCAGTTCTCCTAAATGTAGAACTGTGGCTGCAGCGACCTGTGTCCTTTCAAATCCCCGCTGCTCTCCACGCCTGTGTTGGCCCCAGCAGGTCTTCGCTGCCCCCTGTACCTCCGCTGCTGTCCCGGCCTCCGGTCCCCTGGTTCGTCGGCTTCTTCTCCTATCCGGTCCGGCCGTGGCTCCTCTGCCCCGCCACCCTGCCTCCTCCTCATTGCAGGCTGGGAGCCATACCCAGCCTACTATTGGATATTGTAAAATGCAATAGCCAATAGCAAGCTGGCTATTGCACCCGCATACTGCCTGCTGTCAATCAGCATGGGGGGACCTGATAGAGAACTTTCTCCTTCAGGCACCCTCCTCTGCTGAGCCCTGAGTGGGCAAAGTATTGCACCTGACCAGTGGTCAGGTGCAAGACTTTAACAAATCAGAGCTTCAGTGGGCATTTTGCATTATGGAATGTCCGCGGTCGAACAAACCGCGAACATCCCATAAAGTTCGGCGAGCGCTCGAACTGCCGATGTTCGATTCAAACTCATGTTTGAATCGAACACTCGGCTCATCCCTATATAGCAGTCAGTCATACTGGTCTATTATAGCAGTCGATCAGAACAGTTGATTCTAACAGTCGATTATTGCAGTCTATTGCAGTAAACATAATTTTAGAAAGGCCAAAAAGGAAAGGCAGATGCTCCCATGCAGCAATAAGAAGGCAAGCAGCCTCTGTGTCTGCAGGCCGTGGTCATGGTCGTTGTCATGGACAACGCTGGACGCCGTGAATGACCATGGATTACGCAGGTGGATCCATTTCTTTAAAAAAAATTGTAATAAAAGACTTGTCAAAAACATGTCTTTTGTTGTTTTTCAAAATAAAGGATTTTATCAAAAGTCTGGACTTTTTAATAACTATATTATTTAACCCTTTAGTGAATGGGTAGGGGTACGAGTACCCCTTACTCATTCACAAGGGTGGGGGGCGGCATCTGGGTGCCCCCTTAATTAAAGGGGTACCCCAATGCAAATAAGCCTTCTTGCCCGCAGACGCCCACAACCACCGAGTCAGGGTTGTGGGGAAGAGGCTCTTGTCCTCATCTGCACGGGAACATGGTGCTTTTCCATGGGCGACCCTGGAAAAGCACCCTGGTGTGGGAGGGAGCGCTCACTCTTCCCCCCCCCCTTTTCAGCCCTGCCAGGCCTATACTCGGAACAAGGGTCTGGTATGGAATTTTAGGGGGGACCCCACGTTTTTTTCTCCCATTTTTGGGGGTGGGGTTCCTCATTAAAATTCCTACCACACCTTAAGGGCCTGGTGTGACTTTAAGTGCGAACCCCACACACTTTTTTTTTTTTACACTGGGTCACTCCTAAATATTCCTACCAGACCATAAGGGTCTGATATGACTTGAAGGGGGAACCTTACGCTTTTTTTAAAAAAAATTGGTCCCTTCTAACATTCCTACCAGGCCTAAAGTAAAATGTCATTTTTTTTTCCTTTTAAAATGTCACTTTTTGGTGCAGCAGTATACATCGTACAGATCTGCCACTTCAAAGGCAGTTTATGGGGACCCCAGGAACCATATTTGAAGGAATTTTTCATTTTTATTCTTCCTGTCCCCTGTCACCTATGGCAGTACCTGGAACCCCATACACCTTTTATGTCCAATAACTTGCATATAAGCCCTCTTAAAGGGGACAATCCTTTCCGAAGGTTCGATCCCCATTGACTTGCATTGGGTTTGAGTTCGAATTTGAACTCTTCGGCCGTTTGAATGTTCGAATACGAACCGAACATGGGGGTATTCAGTCCATCACTATTAGTGAGTACACACGTGCGATAATTAAGAGCAACTTAGATATGAACACAGGCATCTGATTAGCTGCTATTAGTGATGTAGTAAGATTATTAGTAAGAGCAACAAATGTATGTACATTTATTTGAATTGGTATAAGCCTCTGTCAATCTTGCATACAGCAGAGTTCTGACTGGGAAATGGATGGGGCAGCACAAGGAGTCAGTCAGTTGTGCTGAAGTGTTCATATGCTAACGAGATCATGCTGACAGGTGGAGGGAGCAGAATAACAAAGTGATAAACCCATCAGTATACTGCTTCTCCTTCACTATTCAAACACAGGTTGGCAGCAGTAGCAAAACCTAATTGCGCAAGTTAACTGCAGTCAAGATAAATCAGTACTCCAGTCTGTTCTGTGTTAAGGGGCTGTGTCATTCGTAAAAGTGAATAGGAAAAATTGAACCCCTTTACCTGTAAAAACTGCTCTCAGATATGTAGTTTTGTTGTGTGCTGTTTGCCTGTAGTCCAGATTTAAAAAATAATGGGGCTTACATATGATAAATATGCTAACAGGAATAGTTTCAGAAGATCCATTTTAATTTCAGTGACAGGTTAAGTAAAGTTTCATTCATGCTTTATAAATGAATATACATCTGTGGGGGCTAAGGAACCCTTTAACAATTCTGCAGGTGTTTGGGCAAACTGTAACAGAAATGAACACTGACAGCAAGTCTACTGCACTGAATTGTTTCTGAAGCAAGACATATTTTTTTATATTTTACCACATTGCTGAAGATGCCATTAAAGGGTAATGTATAATTTAAAATGCATTCAATTCATATCTGCATGACTACACAAACATTTTTGGACCAGACTAATTCCTCTGAAATGGCGTGTTATTAAAGAGCACTTGTACTATCTTTCACCAGCTAGGATCAGGGGAAAGCGCGAACGCAGTTGAATAATTTATGTGCCCAGTGATGTAACAATAGCCATATCGACCCGCCCGGCTACTATGGGGCCTGGGTTAGGAGGGAGCCCCATAAGGAGGGCTGATTAGGAAAACTAAATTGTGAAGTTTCCAATATACAAGTACTGAAGTCAGACCTCACAATCATCTGGTTACAGATCCCCTCTGTTCAATAAGAAGCATTTGATCAACTAACTTAGCAATGTCTAATGTAGTCACAAATCTCAGTTTAACCTCTGTTAAAACCTTATAGGAGGGCTGAAGTTTGTGGTTCTACAAAAAAAGCAGGTCCAATATTGTTGGATTATAAATATGTGTGTCTCCCTGGCCAGCCACTAGGAGGTTTATTACTAGTGGTGCATACTGGTGGAAAACATAGATATTTGGGAATGACTTTGTGAGTGTCTCTTCCCCTTGGGTTCAACATAAGTGTTGTGCTGTGTAGTCTAGCCAGGCCTGCAGGTGGCCAGGGATAAAGGGTTAAGGCCAGAGTTAAGGCCAGAAGCCGCCCTGCCATCGAAGGGGAGAGCTAGCCCAGGATGTAAAGCCAGGGAGAGTGACCTTGTTGGAAGGTGAGGCTGAGCGATTTTCCTGGTAGAACATAAAAATAAGTCTACTAACCAGCTAACGTTCTGTCATACACAGTGTTACCACATTCGGCTTAAAAGGTCTCTGCACTGCACTCTCTGCAGTCTGTATTGTCCTGGGTGTCTATAGCCCTTAACCTTCTCTTCCATGTAAGCTGTTGGAGTGAATAAAATATTTAAAAACACCTTATTGTGACTGGCTTTTAACTTTACGTTCACTCCCCACAATCGGCTAAAGACTTATCCCCAAAGTGAAATGTCATTCCACCCAAGGCAGCATGTAAGGTCCCTTACGTGCCTCTGGTGGTCAGGGGGTGCTAAACTAGAAAACAGCATGTGCTTTTTGCAAAGTTAATTTTTACCTAGCTTAGTGAATGGGGTAAAGCTATAGGAAAGTTTACTTAACAAAGGATTCTAAATCATGTGCATGAAACAATGAAAAAAAATGGATTTTTGCTCAAACATGATTGGATGCTTGAAGTCAGCACAACATTACCTCATTCACTAAGCTAAGTGAAAACAATTTTTTGCTAAGCAAACAACCTATACTTCCTTAATAAATAAACTCCTTTATTTATTTTCTATGGTTTCTGGTTTCTCTATTCACTGTATCTTGATATGTATCTTTTCCCTCTGAAGCAGATTGTATCTCAATATCTACGTGCCACCCATCACAAATGTTGCAGTGCCCCTGCAAATACCACTGCCCTGTCCACAATTCAGTTTAACAATGTCCTTTAAAATATACCTTTGCCTTCATCCCTAGCTGAGCAGCACACCATACCTTAAAATATCACTTATATCACTTTCCCAAACAGTAACATTTTCCTGGAAAACCACCCCACCTATCCCTGACTTGGAAGCTTCCCAAAAAATATCACAGTTTTCTTAAGTAAACATTAATGTGCAACATCTTTAAATATTATGCAGTCAATTTATTAAACCTCTAATAAGCTATACCACACATATAGCAGAAATGTAGTGTGATAATTACCATATCTAACAAATAGATGTGAACTTTCAAATCCAGTAGTCTGGATCAAATGTAACATTACAAAGTACATGTTAACAGCATTAACAGCAGAAGTTGCAGTCTTAAAGAGTACTCCATAATTTAACCCTGACTAATCTTGCAAGTGGCAAGATAGATTTAAATTAAATTGCAACAGTAAGTGGAAAGAATAGAAGCATAATTATGTGTACAGATCTTTCAAGCTAACTTCTTGGTTATACAAATGAGGTTTAGTAAATGTAAGGCCCACCTTTGCAATTTGTACAAGTAACCTTAATAAATTAAGTTTCTATTACCAGAAAATAGCTAATATTACTATCATATGTGCTCATAAGAAGGAAAGGGAGAGCTTACATATGACATCAACTCTACCCTACCACAAAAAAGGTAAGCAATGCAGTCATTTATCTAGCATCATGGGTGTGTTCATATTTATTGATGCAATATAATAACTAGAAGACTTAAACAGTTTCCACTCTTTAACATTCTCATGATCATAATCTGAAGCAGTGGCAATATTTTGATATTATGAAATTGAACATTTATTCTACTATTATAAGGTTTTCATAGAATAATATAGCACTCCTCATGACACCTACTATCATGAAAAAAAAAACCCACAGCAAAAACATTTGTACAAATACATGTGAGACTCAAAACGCCCATTTTCCCCATTGCAGAGGTATTTAAAAAAAACATATGCCAGCAATGCACATTGAGTGTACATGAAGCAGGCATATACAGTTTCTGTATATGAACACAGAAACTTAAATGTTTTGTTAGCTTTCCTCTTCATAAGCTCATGAAAATGGCCACCTCTGTGCTGTGCAAGCAATGTGTGTGTGTGTATCTTTCGGTGAGCTTTCCACCACTTCCCCCCAGACAGTGTATTGTATGCAAAGGTAAAGCTGTTACAATGGGTCACAGGGAGGAAGAGCAGCTGTTTACACGCTGACCTTGGTGTCAGACTGAATTTTCTGTGGAGAGAATTTCTAATTTTTAGGCTTATGGCCTAATAAAAAATTAATTCAAAAAATGAAGAAAACCTGTAATGTGAGTCATGAAAATGTGCACATGTATACATCATCACTGCACTTCTTCATTACTACAATAAATGCTAATCACTTACAAATAAGAAAATTGACTTTATATGCAACTTAAATGAGCTGTTTTTTTCATCCATACTGATTTTATTTCTCCAGTTATATAGGTGCTGGTTACAACACAATAACTACACAGTGAAACATTTATGCTGCTACAAGGGTTTGGAAACTATTCAAAAGGAGGAGGAGCTGCACTAAGTACAGCCAGCCAATTACTTTTGATGGTGCCCGGATCCCCTGCTGATCGAACCATGTGAAAGGGGCATTAAAACACAGAGCTGATTTACACCAAAACATTTATTAGGGTAAACAAAGTAATTAAGGCAACTGTAACATATCAGATACCCAAGATAGCATGCAATTTAATCCACATCTGTTATCTGTATCATACAACTGATTTGGCAAAGCAAATGTACATCCTTCCAATTTATCCTGTGTATAGAGTGTTTCTAGTTTGTTATTCTACAGGTATCTGCAGAAGCTTTTGTTAACAAGCAGAATTGTACTACATCATTATGCATTTCTAATCATAAATTATAATAGATTATGTTTGAAAAAATCTTTTTATGTTGTTATTCTGATTTCCCTAGGGAAATGAGGAGCATTTGCTATCAGTCCTGAGGAAACCTTGTTCTCCCACATAAAATATCCTTAAAGCTTGCATTTGCACTTAAAAAGCAATTAAAAGAAATGATTCCTAAAAAGTTATCTTCTTTTTAAGCAGAGCAAGACATTGAATCCTAATGTACTTGGCAAGTACTAATTCCTATTGTAAATATGATCTTGCTGTAAACTGTACTTCTAAATAGCTGTCAAAGGATGTTGCTAACTCTGTATTAAAAATTGAAATACACAGCTTGTTTAGGAATAAATATATGACATTTTTTTGCCTTTTTCCCAGTGTAAAAATGCACCAACAGGTAGTGGCAAAATGTACAGACTAGTGACAAAGTACAGAAGATATCACATATTAACATGATAGCAGTGATTTAAGAAAATATTTAAAAAAAATTAACAGTATCTACAGTACAAACAAATGAAAATGCTAACATTGTGTTACTTACAGGATATTGCCAAAAAACAATGCACTAGGATATGATCTTTTGGAAAATGGGGGCAGTCATATTTACTCATAACATAGGTTGTAAAGGCTTTGCTTCCTGCTTTATAGTGCTTCACAATGATTGTGCTATATAGCTCTGCACATGATCAATGACAAATCACTATGAGGACTTTAGTCACACGTGTTGCATGTTTGAACAAATTAATTGATCTGGTATAGTGTGTACATCCTTGATAAATGTATGCGTTGCAATCCCCGTTTGCAGTGTGGAGTGGCTTATATAAATATATATTGCATTAGGGAATATGTGTGCTATAAAGGTGCCTGCTTACATGAATTTACATATCTCTTCCAAATCACACATACTGACCTTACCATTAGGGATAAGCAAACCTAGAAGATCTTAATCTTGTCTCTTTTCTGGCCTTTTTTAAGGCTTATTTGCAAGTTTTAGAGGGTTATTCACATATGACCCGAAGGATCCAGCTGTAGCTTCTGCTGATCCTTCGGCTCAGTTCGGCCGCCGGAGCCCTTCGGTTCAGTCGAACTGAAGGGCTGCTGTATGGGCTATTCACTATAGCATGTACAGCAGTTGAAGGCTGCCAAGCTGAATCCATATGCTTCGGCTCTGTTGAGCCATAGTGACAGGCGAAGCGTGGAGAAAGGTCGGCCGAAGCCGACCAATCTCCACGCAAATGACAGCTGGGCGGAGCCAGCCGTGATCTCACAGCTCGCTCCGCCCAGTTGTAATGACAGATCGGCATCCCTAAATGACCTGGGGACACTGATCTGTCATTAAACAATAACAACTGGATGGAGCTGGCTGTGACGCCCAGATTTTATTTATTGCACGGGACCTGCTAGAAGACTCTGGCAGGTGCCGTCCCCTAGAAAACAGTTGGGCGGAGCTAACAGTGATGTCACTGCTAGCTCCACCCAATTGTTTATATTTTGCCGGCTGGAGTTCGTAGTGTGTGGTCGGGTCGGCGTGCGTCCTTTTTTTATTATTATTTTTAATTTTGTTTTTTTATTTTCTTTAAAATATCTTTTTTTTAATTTTCCTATTGTTTACATTTGAAAAAAATAATAATTCACTGTCATTCGGCCCCTATGAAAATAGGAGCGAGCGACAGCAAGTGAGCTGCCGGAGCTTTGGCTCAGCCGATCCAACATCTGGAGTCTGCAGAGCATGTTTGGCTGACCGAAGGCAGCCGATGTATGGCTGATTTTAGCCAATGTACAGCTGAAATCAGCCGTACAAGTCTGTAGTGAATAGCCCAACAGCGTTCGGCTCCCTTCACTGCGGTTCGGTTATTCACTCGGCTACTTCGGCAGCTAAGTGAATAACACCATTAGTTTAAAAACTGCATGGGTAATTGGCCACTGCCATGGGGGACACTTACCAATGCAATTGATGCTTTTTTCCTCTGCTCCTCTGCTCTATCTAGTGACCATAGTGAGGTATTTACCAGAAAATAAATTTGATGGAAATAAAATATGCTAACCACACACTGCTCGAATTTCAATTTAGATTATTTATGTTTAAATTAGACAAAACAGACTGAGAGTAGACTGAGCACATTGGCCTTGTAGTGTTACCAAACTCGGATTGATGCAGATGAGATATGCTTTGTTTGCATGTTTGTTTGTGGATGGTTTAAAGCAGATAAATGAATTACCATTTTAAATAAAGTAATATGACCAAGGTGCTCTGTGTGTCTGTTGTTTTCTACAGTATATGCATCAGACCTCCCTGTCTGCTTTAAAGCGGACCTTTACCAATATCTTCAAAATAACAACAAAGGCACCTTTAGAAATATTTAGTAATGACAATCTACAAACACATACTTCTAGATGATTGCGGGCTTCTTATTCTTTGCATACCTTATTGCATACATTATTTCTCTTTTCTTCCTCAGTCTTCTGACAGTGGCCATTTTAACTAAGGGTGGTTAATAGATCTCCCGTTACTTCCTGGAACTCTGGCACATGTGACTAGGACATGTGACCATGCACATCATTTCAGGTGCGGAAAATGTCTTCCCTGAGATGCCATGAGATTACTGCTGCTGCTTTTAGCACTTAGGAAGGTTTTTAAAGATGGGTCATTCTTTTTAATGTGTAATTCAACATAATTACATTACTGGATGTGGCGCTAGTAAATATGTGGACATTGCTTATTGTTAGGAGCTTGTATAGATGAGGATTTTCCTACACCATTCCATGCTTCAAATATACAGTATGTCTGAGGTGGAATTTTACCTGCTTTGCATTGCATTTCTTAGGAAACAGCAGATCCTATTGAGATGCATTTGCACTGCAGGTAAAACAGTTTCAATGCAGCTTTTCACTATGTAATTCATTTCAACACATGCATTTGAGCAGCACTTTGTGCAAATGCAAAAGCCAACGTTCAACAACAACATAAGTGTTGACAATATGTAAGTCTTAAAGTAAACACTGTAGTAATGCATAACTTGTGCTAGCTGAAAACACATATACATTCTTTTTAAGTGGAAAAAAGAATATTGTTCCAAATTTTTCTGTTAATATGGGATGTTAAAAGAATGTTTTAAATGGAAATTTTGAGAGACCATGCTCTGCTCATTCTCCTGTCAAAGTTTGCTTGGCCATGGTAAAAAAAGGCTTCTTTACAGATGTTGCATGTTCCAATTGTGTATTCAGCCTTTAATGGGCATTTTTAACAAGCATGTGTGTGTAAATTTGTGTATGTAAAGTTCAGTTAGTTAATATATATAGACTGTATATCATATAAAATGAAATGAAGTCCATCCACCTTAATACAACATAGAAAAATAGTTAACCTGACATCCAGTACATTAAAACTATGCATCATAAATATGCAATTACCGTTCAGATTCTGCTGTTGGAAGACATAAATCATAATGAACAGAGGCAAATAAACTGTATTTGTGAAATCTTTTTAGATCTTATATTTTAGAAGCTTTCTACAAAGTTTGCAAAAGTACAAATGGAATGGCAACAGAGCTTTCTTTCAGCAGACGAATGACTGATCAGCTGCAATGTTTCAAGCTGTTAGCTTTGATTTCACATCCTGAAGGTAGCAGTACAAATCACCATAGTGGCATATAATTGCAAGGAATTGCTTGGTTGAATTGAGAACAGCTAAGCCATTTCCAATTTTCATGTCCTTGATACGTGCAGTATGTAAGGGAAAAACAGTAAGACATTATGTTTGACTTTGTATATAAGACTTGAGCGCAGAATGGTGAGTAATGGTAATAAGTGATGAATAAAGCAAAGGCTACTTATTTCTCCTTTGTGTTGTATTTTTACACTACACAATATATTTTTTAACACATTTTATAAATCATTATTATTTTCTAAATGCATTACCTTGGGAAAATTTTTACTTCATATATAACTTTTTTATTCTTACCCTAGCAAGTCTTATTGGTCTTAGATAATAAAAAAATAATAATAAACCTGTCCTAAAAGTAAACCCTATGCCTTCACTTTGATATTTACCATTCTGTTACATTACATAAAAGTCACACTGTGATACTTTAATCAGCAGACTTTGTTCATTATATATTGGGGAAAATATATGAGGGTGAACAAATTACATGAATGCTGCATTGGGAAAATTATAGGAAAATGCATTTTATTGTGTTTTTTACTATTTATTCCCAATAAAAATGAAGGCAATAAAAATGTGTCCAAATTTGCTACCAAATTCAACCCCTATCTGTCATAAAAAAAATATGCATATGTTAGGTTAGACAACAAAAAGATATACCATGTGGAACTGTGACATTGCCAAAACAAAAAAGAATGCTCTGGGATTCAAAAAGAAAAAGACATGGGGATGCAAGTGGTTAACACAAACCTGTACTAACATCTCTTGCATAATGCTTGTTCCAGGTCAGTGACTCAGAATGCAGTGCTGCCAGTGTGAGCCAGGAAATAAGTATTTTAAAAGGAGGTTGGTAGTGACAGCCTATACCAGTGGTGGCGAACCTTGGCACTCCAGCTGTGCCAAAACTACAAACCCCAACATGAATCTGCCTCTGGGAGTTATGTATGTGGCTGTCAGAGCCTTGCAATGCCTCATGGGACTTGTAAGTCCAAAACAGCTGGAGTGCCAAGGTTTGCCACCATTGGCCTATACATTCATCCAGGGCCGGCCTTAGGCCTTTAGGTGCCCTCTGCGAGAAAGCTTTACAGTGCTCCTCAGTGACCACACCCCACAGTAACCACACCCTCAGTGGCCACACCCATTTCTCCAATATCTGCACAATTTTAAGACTCCCATTTTGTTAAGCCCCAAAGAAACATATTAAAAAGTATGATAAAAATAAAACTTTTATTCAAAGGTATTAAACTTGTAGGCACAATATAAGTGTTCTAGAAATGTAAGTGCATCTAGAAAAGTAAAAATAAAAAAAGGAACACAAAACCTAGACTACATGTTAAATGAATGAATTACTATATGTCCGAATATACGAAAAATTTATTCGGGCACATTATAATTTGTTTGTGAATGTGCGGCAGCCATGTTGTCCACGGGCGCATTCTGCCAATGCGTGCCACCATCTTGGAGGCGGGTGAGCATGATGTCAGGTGACGTCACACACCGTTATAGGCGCCACCATCTTGGTGTATACTTAGGTATACACCAAGATGGCGGCGCCCAACAAGTGTGGTGTCATATGACGTCATGTGGCCTACCTCCAGAACATGCCATTGGCTGAATCCAAAATAGCATAGAAATTTGTTTTGTTTGATGAAACGAATGAAAACTTTTTTTAGTTTTCATTCATTTCATCTGAAATGAATTTTTAGTCTTTGCACTTGTCTAATAATATGTTCACTTTTTTAAAATAATTTAAAAAAATGTTTATTATTTTTTATATTTTTTTTACTGTGGGGGGGCTTTGGGGAAACATCAGGGGTCTAAACAGACCCCTGACATTTACCTTTTAAAATAGAAAAGAAATTGAGGACACAAAGTCCTCAATTTCTTTTTCTGCAGCCTCTGTTCTAAATGAATGGAAAGCACTCAGTACAGAGGCTTCCCATTCATTCAGAAACTGGTGATAGTAAAAAATTTACTATCACCAGATTATGAATGGGGAAAAGCCTCTGTAATGAGTAATACTCATGCTACTCATGAATGAACAGGAAGTGATGTAAATCACATCCTGTTCATTCATAACTAGGGAAACATAGTACTATGTGTCCCCAGTTATTTACAAACATTGGAGTGATCAGATGATCACTCCAGTGTTTGTCCTTCTCACAGAGGATCGGTAATATCACAGATATTTACTGATCCTCTGCTCGGCCACGTACAGAGCCGCTGTCATCCTGAAACTGACAGGATGACAGCAACTCCATCTCCTCCTCGCTCAGCCATCCTGACAGCAGTCAGTGCTCCCTCCTGCGCCCCCCACAGGCTTCAGCGGACAGTTGCTCCTCGGAACCCCACTGCCTCAGCCCATTAAGGCAGCGGGGTTCTGAGGACAGCGCTGAAGGGGGGATGCGGAGGAGGTAGCGGTGTCATGTCGGATGGCCGAGCAGTGAGGAGGAGAGAAGCCAGAGGCTGTGCCACCCCGAGGACGAGCTGTCTTGGCCGCCTGGCGCCCTTGTTGCCACGGCGCTCTGTGCGGCCGCACAGCTGGAACACCCCAAAGGCCCTGCATTCATCACAGTAAGGGCTTTTTTCAAGGACACCCTTAAGGCTTTTGACATCAGGTTTTTGTTCACTTCAGATCGGTCTTTCAATCTCAAACAAGCCTATGGGAAAGCAAAACCTTCTCGAAAGTAGGTCAAATGCCAGTGAGAAGGAGGACAACTGCATGTCAAATGCACCTGTCAATACATTCTGAATAATCTCAAACTGCCATCAAACTGATGACATCAACACAAGCCCTAAGCTCATTTACAAAGGCTTTTATACAAATGTTAACCACTTGAGTCAAAAGTGGCATTTTAAAATGTCACAGGGACAGTGGCTATTTGTCTCAGTGTCATTTTAAAACAGATCTGTCAGGTCCCAGACTGAATGTAGGCTGGAACTACTAGTGACAGCCAGCACCCAGAATTAAGCCCTGGAGCTAAAAGAAGGTTTCTGTTTTTGCTGCATAGTGCTCTATAGGAGGTAGAGCGCTCTACCTGCAGCAGCAGATCCCTCCTATAGTGATCTGTTGCTGCACTGCTGACTACACTGACCAGCAGCAGACCTCCCATGATAACAAATTAAATATATATATATATACACATAATAAAAAGAATAATAGAATATTTCCTTTCACAGATTTCGGCCAACTTTGTAACAATCCAACAATGCAGTCTGTTTTTTTTTTTAATGACATTTGTGTACTATGCACAAGTAAGCAAATGCAATGTCATTCAGAATTTTAGCAATCATAAACCTGAAAATAAGTTGTCATGGTACTAATCTGTTTCCTCACCAACCCTGATCTTATCTATATTGTTATTCTAACAATTTACATGAACTGTTTTTTTTTTTTTTCATGTGTGCATCCAAATGAAGCACCAATAGCTGTCCTAAGTAAAATCCAAACCTTCCCTTTGAGCTTTACCAAAATATAAAATTTCAGTGACATTCAGCGGGCGCACTGGGTGACACGTCCAATAATGCAATGCTGTGCCCTGAGACCTCTGATCAGGTGCAATACTTTGGCTAATGATATCTTTGGTGAAAGTCCCAGCCCCCACCCTGTAAAAACCTGCTCTCTCATGTGCCCTTTAACAGTGTGATGGAGTTAGTAGTGAGGGACAGTTGTCTGTGCTTTTAGGCCGAGAGAGTTTTGTGATATTCTACTGTGCTAGTATTCTACCACAGAGCTACAGTATATAGTGCTATATACAGTGATATATTGCAATGAACTGCTGCTGTTACCCTTTTTTGTTTTATTTGGAGCCGTTTATTTTCAATATTTCTTTATTAAAGTCAAGTGTTGTAGACACAGCAAAAATACATATGAAATGTGTTCAGCATAGACAACTTATGAATGTAGAAACATTACTATTTTGAGTCAACATATTTGGAGGTGTTTTGTTGACATTTTTTATTTCTGTTTGCTTTAACGTCCATTTTTTGTTAATTTATAGAACAAAATAAAAAAAATAGGCTTTTATTTTGCTTTTAGCATTTGGGTGCTTGGGTTTTTTTAAAATTCATTTTAAGTTTGTTTTGTGAGGTATTTTTTTGTGTTTTATTTTGTAAGGGTCTTTTTATTTTTCTTCCTCCCAGGTCAGCAGCAGCAGTGTTAAGTTGTCAGTGACACCTCAAAAGCACAATGCACCAACGTATCAATTGCAGCAAAGCACCACTTCCCCCATCCAGCTCTTGCCATAGTTGTTAATAAAACTAGGGAACCACCCATTTCCACCATGTCTAAAGGTGGCCATACACTTTACAACCATCGCAAGACCTCAGTCTTGCGATGGTTTAAAGTAATTTAAAAAAACGTACGATCTGCCTATCTTGGACAGGCAGACCGTACTTGCGATCATCGGAAGCCCGCCCCCGTGAGGGGCGGGCTTCCAATGCCCGCAATGCTGAACGGGCAGTGTGCACATGCGCACACAGGCCCGTTCGGCATTTGTCTCCCAAGCATCATTCAAACCAGCCGAAAATCATAAGATTTTCGGCTGGTTTTCTAGCATGCTCCTTAGACAAAAGACGTGCGACCGTACAGTAGAAACGGTTGCACGTCTTCATTTACACTGCACGATTCTCGTACGATCGTGGGATTTGCCACTATTCTCGTATGAGAATCGTGCAGTGTATTGGCACCTATCACGTACCTGGTAGGGAGGCCGAAGTGAGAGGAGGCTTCTCTTGCACCTCGTGTCTTGTGACCTTTGAGGTTGAGGACAAAGGCCAGGCAGACAGGGAGAGGCACGAGTCCTTTAGGAAAGTCCAGTAATCGAGGTCACAACAAGCCGGGGTCAAAAGCCATGAAATCCAATTCAGTACAAGTAGGGAGCAGGCCGAAGAATATCCAAAACAGTCCGAGGTCAAAAGGCAGGCAGCAAGCAAGGATGGTCGTTTACACAGGAACAGGTCAAATCCAGGGGAATCAGGTATATACAGGAGAAGGCTAAACGGGAGACAAGGAACACGATCAAGCTGACAAGACACACCAGCAACTAGTGGGCGTTTGAGCTGGGCTTAAATAGGGTAGTGAGTTCATCTATGATGTAACTTCCTGTGCGCCTCTTGGCGCGTATTTGTTCTCAGCTGCGTCTGCGCGTGTTTGTTCTCAGCTGCGTCTGCGCGTGTTTGTTCTCAGCTGCGCCTGCGCATGTTTGTTCTTAGCTGCGCCTGCGCATATTTGTTCCCGGCTGCGCCTGCGCGTGTTTGTTCTCCGCTGCGCATGCGCAGAGCGGGAGTTTCGCTGACAGCACCTTTAGAGGTCTAAAGGAAGAGGGAGAGGTTGATCCAGAGCAGCTATTTTGGGCACATCAAGAGGCAGGGCATGTGTGGCTTTTTTTTCTGAAAGTGGGTGTGCTATACAGCCAAAGCACACAGAGGAAGTGGCGTGGTGTCAACATCCTCCTCATCTTGCACGGGCACAAAGTAGAGTTATGTCTTCTACAGCTGCAATGTGCCCTGTTCTTCCTACTCATCCACAGCTAATCCTGCCGTTGGCTCAGGCAGGATGTGCAGCAATTAATTGCATCTCAGGTTGAGGAGGAGAGCAATGAGGAAGTGCATAGAGGGAGGGGGCAACAGGCAGGGAGAACCAAAATGGCACTGATGTTACTGGAACTTGATGTCAAACTGGCTCCAGCAATTAGAATGGTGGGGATGTTGATGAGGTCTCCAACTGTACTTAAGTGCCAGAGCTAGTAGAGGAAGAAAGAGAGGGAGAGGCACAACATCAGTGAGGCAAGATGCCATCAAGGGAAAGCTCTCAGAGCAGTAAAGGGAGAAGCCTCCCTATTCCACTAAAAGGCATTGCTCCATGGGTGAAAACCACTATTGTCCTTGGTCCATTCCCTGTTGCTCAGCTGTGCCTTTTTTTCAAATGTGCTGTAGGCAGCACTGTAGCGATTGCAGCCCTTGCCAGCAGTGTTTCAAGTGTAGTAATCCCATTGGCCGTTTGAAGTGACACATGATTGCTCACTACAGTGCTTGGAGGAAGCAGGACATGAATAGTAGTGGTCGGTAGCAAAAAGGGTCACACTACTCATCCCCAACGTTTCCCCATCTGCAGCCTCAACAATGGGGATGAAAGGCTTACATTATGGTACTTGCAGCAAGAAGAAGGACCAGCATGGGGGTCACACAAAGAAAGGGCAGGTGTTGGCTGCAACCTCACTCTGAATCCCACCCTGCCATCTCCAGATTTATCATTGAGGTGGAATGTAAAAACAAAATATGCTCCCAGCCACCCCCATGCCCAGAATGTCAATGTCAGCTTGACAAAATGGCTGGCTCTTCAAATGTTTACATTCCAGCTGGTGAAGTCTGTCATTTCTTGCCCAGAAGACCATCCCTGTCCTCCACCATCATGTGGAAGCTAATGTGTCAATGTTGCCAGACCACACAGTCAACTGCAGGGTCAAACACACATGGGCAAGGACGTTACATCTGTGTAGGGCCCACTGGGTAATTCTTCTGGTGGACAGAAGGATGCAATATGGGGCACACTGCTGGAGCTAGTTGTGCCACCCTATGTCCTGAAACTCGATGATGGATACAGATTAGTCACCTCCACCCCCTCCTCCTCAATGCCCTCTTTTGCAGTGAGTCATGATCAGAACCATCAGTCCCCTATTAGCACTCAAGAAACTATACAATGGCTCAGGAAATACACTGCCATAGTTAATGCTTGTATGATTGGGAGAAGGGACCAACACTGGAACAGAGATTGTGTCAGCTTTGCAGGGGTAGGCCCAGAGGTGGATAACCCCACGCCATCTTGTGCCAGTAAAGGTTTTGTGTGACAACATCACCAACCTGCCATGTATCCTTCAGCAGGGAAAGTCCACACACATGCCTTGCCTGGTACACATCCTCAACCTGATGATGCAGTAGTTCCTAGTTAGGTACCCTCCTTTCAGGATATTCTGAGGCAGCCCAGAAGGCTATGTAGCCATTTCAGGTGATAAAACCCTGCTTCAAATGGGTGAAATTCAGAGTCAACTCCCCCTGACCGTACATTCCTGATATGCTATATGCCCACCCGGTGGAATTAGAACTAGACCATGCTATAGCACCTGCACATGTACCAGAAGGCTGTAAATGAATACCTGTGCAAGTATGACATGAGGCCAAACTCAGTAGAGATATGTTTTTTTCACAACATTAGTGGCTCCTAATTCAAGATTTGTGTGCTCTACTGTCACAACTCATGAAGGCAACCAGAGTATGGAGCATGACAATGAATGCATCAGCAACATTATTCCTGAAATGCTCCTGTTGTAGCACACATTATGTGGTGTAATAGACTAGGTATTGAAAACACGACAAATGGAGGAACAGATGGACTTCCGGGGCCAGCTTAATCCCGATTCCATCTTTGTGAAGCTGCAACAGGCACAGGTATACAAGGGGAGAAGAATGGTTGTGGTGCTGGCACTGAGATAGAGGAGGATATGGGCGGGCTTCCAGGGGTGGGTTTCAACCCCTAACAAACCCTAGTAGTTGTATGTTGTTGAGAGGAGAAAGCTGAGGACTCTGCCTTCAGTAATTTTCAGTGGATGGGTTCTTTCATGTTCCAGTACCTGTGAAAAGACCCCAGGATTTGTGCTAAAAAGAGGGACCATTACTGATTGGCAACCCACATTATAAGGGGAAAGTTGCGTTGGTGATGACTGCCTAAGCAAGTTTTTCAAGTATTCTTCAGTGCCCAGAGGAACCAGCACACATGGCTGTCTGCTGCCAGTAATATTTTATAGACATCGCTTGAGTCACAGATAATTGTAATGGTCTGTAAAACCAAACCAAATCCTTAAAGGTAAAGTACTGAGAAAGTAAAATATATGATTCCCAATGTCAGACCACAATGAAAACCAGACAAGCATAAGGCCAGGAGCCGGAGTGGGCAGTCGTACAAAAATGCACTAGCAGGTAAGATGACGCAAGGACAAGGTCAGACTGGACTGAGTGGTTTATATAGTGAGTGGGGTGACATCATCACTCAGAGACAGGAAATTCCTATCTGGCTCTCTCAGATGATGGTCTCCTGTTTGGCCATAAGGGGAGCCTGGGAGTAGTGAGCAAGGTTACAGAGTCTGCTCAGGCAAAGGAGAAATAACAGGTGGGTAAAATGGCAGCCAAGCCAGAATAAGGCAAACCAGTTAAGTCAGGGTGGAACCCTGGCACCCAATACTTGGAGCCCGCGCAGGACACTGCAGCTGTCACACGCTGACTCTATATACCTAGAACTGACTGATCATGTAATTGCTTATTGCTCAGCTCATGGTCTCCTACCTGCAGAGAGCGAAGACTCTCAGTCACCATTCTCTGCAGGGATTCCCCCCCACTCTGTCACTCCAGCACTCACAAAGAACTTGCTGGGGACTCTAGTGCCACACATTTCCTTTGTCAAGTTCCCTCCTAGTGTAATGACATCACCGGCTCTGCCCTGCACATTACCTTAGGAACTTCTGTTGAAGTCAAGTGATGTAGCTTTTAGGGGGAAACAGGTGACATCATTACACTGAGAGGGTCCTAGTCAAAAGAGATTTGTGGCACTAGAGTCCCAGGCAAGTTCTTTTGCATAGATTGGATGCTTGGATATATACAGAAGCTTATATTCTCGTGCACAAGATAGTGCATTATGAATGTATGTGGTTTTAATTAGTTTTTTCATAAAAGCTTTCATTTTATTATTTGCACGATGATCTACATATTTTCATCTTGAGTCATCCTACTTGTTCTATTGCCGTGAAGGGGAGAGATGAACAGAGCCTTGGGTGTTTCCCATATCGTATAAATATGTTTTGACCTAATTTGTACAGATAAGGTTCATTTCAGAAGGTGAGTGATATTTGAGGGTATAGCACTTTGAGGCACAGAGGTGGACCACGATGGAAGTTGTTTGAAGAGAGTATATTATTGAAAACATTTGTTAGTAAGTGGATGTGTGTAATATGCAATATGTTGATATATAATACGGCAGCATCAAATTGAAATGGTGTATAGTGGCTTTTGCGCAGAAGTGTATTCATTAAAAAATATATATTTATATATTTAAAAAAAACTTGTTTTATAAACATGTTTTATAACTTTGAACAGATGTATCTTAATTTCATCTCTTTAATCCCATTACAAAAAAAAAAACATTTCAAATTATTTTTTCCAACCATATTTAATGTAGGTGTTGTTTAGGGTCCCAGATCCCTTTGGTAATAAGAATTTCCATCAGACTAGTTTGCAACATGACCAGAATCATCCAGATGACAAAAAAATAATAGCTCAGCATGATGAGAACAAATGGCTTGACAGATTATCCAGGAACATAAGGTGAATATAAATACAATTCCCTTTTGTTCTGCATGATAACCCATGAGACAGTTAATACTTTCAGTGCAACACTAGAAAGATCTTTGGTAGAAGGTTTAGAAATTACAGTTGTACTTGATGTAATGTCAATTTGCTGGGGTTTGGGAGGGGTGAAAAGTCCCCCTGGAAGCCTGCCCAATATCTTTTTTCCTCACCACCAGCACCCTAAGCCTCCTCCTCATATTCCTCTTTTTGCCTCCATCTGCATTTGACTCACTGCTGTTGGTGCTGCCTCTGCATCATGGTCACCATTGAGTGAGGATGTCACAGATCAGGCAGCTGGCAGGCAGTTTGTGTTGGTGCTGCATTTCTGAACACTAGCATGGTATGACCAACTTAAGTATCCACAAATTATTCTGGCCTGATGAGGGACCTCCTGGAGGCCAGGGTACTTAACTAACTTAACTTAAGTGCTGCACCATCAGGTTGAGCGCATGTGCTAGGTAGAGATGAGTGAACCCAGTTGGGTTCCCTTCAAGTCGAGTTAGTGGGAAGTCTGCAAACTCCAAACTTAGTGCGAACCCCATTGAAGCCTATGGAAGCTGAATCCTACTTTTTTTTTAAGGCAAATAGACAAGCTATTGTTCAAAAAGGACAGGGGTAGTTAGGCGGTGCCACATGGTAGATGTACACTAATTTTGTTTTTTTTAAATGCTGTTCAGCGGAGAAAGGATAATTTCTTGCACCTTAAGGGGCAGCATTGAAAATACACACATTTTTTACATAACATGCTTGGGGGCTGCCTTAATCTGCAGGTGCTGTTATGAAACAGTATGATGTAGTCCTTTAAAAAATACATTTAAAAAAGTAAAAAACTGCTTGGGATTCCTCTTAGGACATTATCCAGGCATGCAGCTTGAGTGGTCAGGAAAGGGAGTGCAGAGATAATGAGCTCCCTTTTTCCACACCAGGGCACATGCCTTTCAACACTGGGGGACCTTGTCCCAATGTTGGGGGACAAGGGCCTCATTTCCACAGTTTGTGATGGGGTACTTATAGAATCCTGGAAGCCTTTACTAAAAGGAGGCCCCCAGGTATCCACCCAAGGGAATGGGTACAGGTTATATTAGTACGCCCTTTACCCCTTCCCACAATGAGTTAAAAAATAGTATTCTCTGGGGTGCTAGGGGGAGGGGGACTTTTGGTTCTGAGGAGTTGGGGGATGAGGCCAGTGAGGAGGAGGGGGTACAGGTATCTGCACTGTAGCGATGTACCACACACAGAATGGCACAACCAGCTCCAGCATCCTTCCCAGTCACCTGCAAATTGGCCCAGTATGCCATGAAGAAAATGTAGCATCCCTGCCCATGCTTGCTTGACCACTTGTCTGTGGTCATGTGGACCCTGCCACTGACAGCATGGTCCAGCCATACAGGCACATTACATGTGCTTATGGAGGCAAGAATGTCCTTACGGGCATTATAATGGTAGGTAGGTACTGTACCTGCCACTGTGGTGTAGAACAGGCAATACCATCAGAAAAGGGGGCTGATTCCACAAGCTGCAATGGGAACAGCTGAAAAGGAAGCAGTTTTTCCACGCTAGCATTGAGAAACTGGATATGGGGGTAATTTGTGGAAATTAGGTTATTCTGCCAAAGCAGCTGCAGGAGAAACACATGCATTGGGAAGGATGCTCCTGGAGATGGCAGGGTGCATGTTGAAAACTTAAGGTGAGGTTCACATGTTAGCTTGATCCTGCTCAGCACTGTCCCTTAATGAGCCTCTTATCTGCTTGATCTGGTATATGCTAAATCTCTGAAACCCCTTGTGAGCTGTCACTGCTAGCTCCGCCCAATCATTTTCTACTTTTTTTTTCCTTCATTTTTTTTACTGTTTTTCTATTCTGCTCAATACCACAGAGGTACCGGACAGAACAGCCGAGCCGAATGCCGCTATTCACTCACTGCTGTTCAGCTCCTATGAGAATAGGCCTAACAGCAGCGAGTAGGCTGCCGGAGGTTCGGCTCAGCTGATCCAGATGTTGGATTGGCTGAGTCAAACTCCTTCTGCACTCCGAAGCCAGCTGAAGCAAGCCGATGTACGTCTGATTTCAGTAGACTTGTGCGCCGTCAAAAAATGTGTTCTGTTTCGTTTCGTTTCGGAATATCCGTTATTTCGTATTTCGTAATTCGTAACTGAACTCAATTCGGATTCGGATTCGTACGAAATACAAATTTTCGTTAGTGGCGGTTATATTTTCGTAACTTTACAAACATTCGTTATGATGAAGTTAAAAAATGTATGTATTCCAAAGAAGGACTGTTGTGTCTCTGTACTGTGAAAAAAGGGTAGTACACAAATATGTACTGTGGTCTACCACATTGCAATCCACATGAATGTAGCAGAATGTAGCAAAGTATAGCACTGTATGGCAGTAACTAAATCTCCCTACACACAGACTTTCACCTTTTCCTAAACTACACCAACACACACTGGCATGTGGCTGCTGAGAGCCCAGAAATTTATAGTGAAAGGACCTGAAAGTGCATTATGGTTAATTGGTTGTAATGGTGGAAGAATTATGCATTATTTCATTGGGTCTGTAGACATCAGATGGGTTGGGTTTGCCTCAGATCCATGTTAGACCTAAACCCTATCCCTATAAATCAGATAAGATTTGATTTTCCACTTTCACAGCCAGAATGGGATAACAGCTATAATATGTTCCCATTCACATGGCATAAGCTAAAAAAAAGTTTTAAAAAAATGCTTCTTGCATTTAAATAGATTTTACTTGGGTTAGAGTTTCTACTTTTCTTCTAAAGGGTTCACATTTCTATTTGGTTTCTCCTTCTTTTTAATATTGGGAGGAACTGTAAGGAATTTGTGTTAAACCTAGCTGTGCTGCGCTGGGTCTTTTTATTATAATATGCAAAAGAAGATTGTAATCACTGCCTGTCCTAACAAAGGGTTAAATAAGAACTCCAGGTTTTTAGAAAAAATAACCTTTGCCGTGGGGATAGCCTCACACTGCAAGGGTTAACTGCTTGTTTTTTTTTCTAAGGGCTCAAATAAAAAAGACATACTCACCCAATCCTCGATCCTGTCTGGCTGCTAGGCCAGGCCCCACAACCTCTTCTTCCCTGGGCTCTGGTAGCCCAAGCCCCACTGACATCTTCACGTCTAATACAGTCCATTCACCTGTATTAGATGTGAGGATGCCAAGGGACATACCACAGCCAGTGCAGAGAAGGAGAGAGATGAGCAGTCATCCTCGCAACAACAAGGATCAGGTGAGTATTTTTTTGTGCCCCTAGAGAAAATAAGCAGTTAACCCTTGCAGTGTGGGTGTAGCCCCACTGCAAGGGTTAATTTTTCTGAAACCTGGAGTTCTGCTTTAAACAAGCATCTGCATTGTATGTTAATTAAAGGAGAACTATGAGGTGAGTGCTTTTCACTCACCTCATAGCTCTAGCCGACCTGTAACAATGAGACTGTCACAGGTCGGCTCAGTAGATCGGGAGGTGAGCGAACACATACCGGGTTCACTCGCCTCTCGATCCTGTCACGGCTCTCTGCCGTGACAGGGGGAGGGGCTGGATTCCCCTCTCCCCGCTCCGATCTGCCAGCGCTGACTGGCGGAACGGACGGGGGAGGGGGCGGGTACAGCTGGCTCTGCCTCTAGATAGGCAGAGCCAGCTGTCACTCACGCAGCTGGGCGGATCCCGTCATCTAAGTCGGGATCCGCTCCGGCTGTGGCATCTCAGTATACCGCGAGCAGTAGCTCGCGGTATACTGAGCTTAGGGTAACGGGAAGACACTAGTTTGTGTCCTCCCGTTACCCTAAGGAGAACTATGGGGAAAAACACTGACCCCATAGTTCTCCTTTAAGTTAATGAGAGAAACCCAATCCGCACATCTGTCCTATGTCTTTCTATAAGGACAGATCACTGTAAACCATAGGCAACAATAATGACTAGTCCTTTGCCCTCTGTTTGCTTTTTTTTTGAGGCACATCTTCCACAGCTCACTTGTTCTTAAAAAAAGAGAAGTAAAGTAAAGCATTTTGAATAATTTACTAATGTACTCCTGTGACCCCAAAGTCAGCAAATGGTGTTCTTTGATTGGACAAGGTAAAGATTGTGATGCCATTTGAAGTTTAAATCACATCTTGGCTGGAGTAAAGCATATTCACTTACATACTTGCTCCTTGCTCCCTCGGCGGTCAACTCTTTCATCTTTTCCCTCTGCTCCGGATGGTGGAATGCCTCTTGGCATCCTTTTTAGATCTAATGCAGATCTGTGGAACCTGCATTAGACATGATGATGTAAGTGGTCCTTAGAACAACGGAGCCTAGTGGAAAAGGTACTGTGGGGAGTGGTCTAGCAGCCCAGGGAGAGCCAGTGGATTCTGGGCCTGATTTTATTCTTTGGAATAAAACCCCTACCTAAAAGGTGAAAAACACATGGTGCAATTTCAGTCAGAGGTTTTTTCCTCATTTTTAGATATCCACTAAAGGATTTTATTTCCTGGGCTCTGTGAATAATTATTACTTTCTCATTTTTCATATACATTTCAGCCACCGAAATATATCGGCCGAAAATGACACTTTTGGCAAAATGCCGAAAGTGCAATTTTTTGGTCGAAATAGTTTTGCATCTGTGATTTCTCTCCTCCCCGCTGGGTGCTGCTCTGTGTCCCAGAGGGGAGGAGACAAGCTGTCAAAGGAGGCCAAGCGGTGCAGGAGGAGGAGAGTGATGTGAGCAGCCCGGGTCTCTCCTCCCCGCTCAACCTCCTGTGATAGATTAGGAGAGCGGCGGTGTTGGGGTAGTGACAGCTGTCAGATTTCACAGGAGGCCAGCCGGTAGTGCAGGGGAGGAGTCAGCTGTAAGATCAAGCTCTCCTCCTGTGCGCTCAGCCTCCTGTGACAGCCGATCCAGAAAGGAGAGCGGGTACAATCACTCAGCGATCAGTGATCGCTGAGTGTTTGTAAATAATTGAGGACAGAGTATGTTTACTGTGCCCTCAATTATGAATGAATGGGTAGTGATCTACATCACTTCCTGTTCATTCATGATTGTGGACATGGTAAACATACTATGCCCACAAGTTATGAATGAACAGGAGCACTCAGTATAGAAGATTCCTGTTAATTTATAAGAGGGGCTGCAGAAAGAGAGATTGAGGGCTCTGTGTTCTCAATCCCTTTTTCTATTTTAAAAGTGGAATATCAGGGGTCTGTTTACCTGAGATGTGGAGAAAGAGACTCACACCTCTGGAGCCCCAGGTGAGGAAGCGTCATCCTGCTCGGAGCTATCTGGAGAAAGTGTGACAGGAGGAAATTATGTTTCCATGGGGGTATTGAAAGATTTGCCTACCAAAAAGACTGTAGAAATGATGTTTACTAGATTGGAGAACTCAATTAAAAGCGAGCTATCTAAAGTCAGAGAAGATATCTCACACATGCTAATAAGAGTGGAGGACATAGAAGCCCGTCTTGACCACCACACTACAGCCATTAAGGAGTTGCAGGAGAGTAATAATGCTCTACAAACTAACCTGCGCGCTATGGCGTACCGTATAGAGGATCAAGAAAATTGTGGGTGTAGAAATAATGTCCGAGTCCGAGGGATCCCAGAATCTAAAGGAGATAGCGAGCTGGCAACAACATTACAGACTATCTTTAATAAGATACTGGGGAAAGATCCCATAGCAACCCTGGTGTTGGATCGAGTCCATCAGGTATATCATATATGAGAGCTAACAGCACTGACATATCACGAGATATCATATGCCGCTTTCATTATTATGAAGAGAAGGAAGAACTGATTAAAAGATTGTGGAACTCTGAACCAATTATATATGAGGGGAACCCTATAAAAATTTTCCCTGATTTGGCACGAGACACTTTGCAAAGGAGAAGAATATTGCACCCTATATTGGAGGCCTTGCGCGCCAATTCTATTCCATACCGCTGGGGGTTCCCATCATGTCTGATAGCCCGCAAAAATGGGAAATCAGGAATTTTAAGGTTCCCTGAAGATATGGACAGATTTTGCTCTATGCTAGAGGTGCAGAAGCCAGATATACCAGATTGGAAGGAGGACATTCCGGTGCTCTCACCCCTGAAGGAGTATGGATGGAATCAGGTGGAGGGAGGGAAAAAAACATAAGCCTGTATAAATTAGTCTAAATGTAGCTAGAAGGACATGTTTCCCACTCCCTCCGTAATACTTAGTACTGCTGCTAAAAACTATAAGGGATTATAATATCATGGTTGCTCACCCGATTATTGTGTGACATTAGATATATCTTATTTGTCTCTTTTTTATAAGCATATGTAGGTATTCGCAGTTGTTTGTTTTTCTCTTGTTTTTCTTTTTTTTGGTGTTTTTTTCCCCCTCCTCTTAGGGAGGGGGCCCATCCCACGGGAGCTTTTAAGATCTAGATAAAGTCCTGTCCATGTTGACTATGTTTAGTTGGTTTTGTGTGTCATGGGTTTTGAATGTCATGGGAGGAGACTTTATGCCATTCTCCACCCCACCCCCCTTTTCTCCATTTTTATTCCCTGCCCCACTCCCTCCTCCCCTCCCTTTTTCTTTTTTTATCTTTTCCTCTTTCCCTTCCCTACGCCCCCAGGCCGGTAGTGATATATTGGAGGGATATGTTTCATTAGCCTCAATCCAATGGCATCTATAAAATTTGGGACATATAATGTGAAAGGGCTCAACTCTCCAGTGAAGCGACATTCTATACTCAGAGAACTAAAACGGGAATCGGTCCAAGTGGCCTTCCTTCAAGAGACACATCTAATAGTGGACTCTAAGAATGGATTGGATACGTATAACTTTCCTCAGTGGTTTCATAGTTACTCGGATAGTAAACTTTCTCGGGGAGTGGCTATTGGATTGAGTAGAGGGATACATTTTATGCTCAAGGACTTTATCTCTGATAAAGAAGGTAGATTCCTCTTCGTTAAGGGGCTAATTGATAATAAATGTGTTACCTTAGCCTCAGTGTACGCCCCCAATCAAAATCAGGGTACATTTCTAGAACAATTAATTACCTCCCTTTTGGATTTTCAGGAGGGTTCATTAATATTGGCAGAAGCGCACCCATTAACGAAGAGTCGTTAACCCAGGGTCCGCAGCCTCCTCCAGTACTCAGACAATTACACAGGCAATTGGCTACCTGTGCATCTTTGACTGATAAGAACAGATACTACACTTGATCTTAGCCAAAAGGCCGAGAAGCGATGCAACTGTGCCTTTTAAACAACTTAGCAAAATAAAAAGAAATCTACACAAAGCCCAATTAGTAGATTGGCACATATTACAGTGATCCCAAAAATGGGAAAGGACCCTACGAACCCGGCCAGCTATAGACCTATATCTCTTTTGAATAATGACATCAAGCTGTATGCAAAGATATTGGCGTTTAGACTGCAGCAATATCTCCCGCAATTAATAGATTCGGACCAATCAGGTTTTATCCCGGGTAGAGAAACTCGAGACGGGGTCCTGCGTACAATCTCTATAATCCACTCTGTACGAAGAGGGACGCACAATTCATTGTTGCTCTCCACGGATGCCGAAAAAGCTTTCGACAGAGTGGATTGGAATTATTTGTTCAGTACTTTGGAGCATTTTGGGCTGGGGCAAAGAATGATATACAGAATCCAGGCACTGTATTATGACCCGAGGGCACAGATAAAGATTAACGGTTCTTTGTCTCAACCCTTTCTATTCTGACACGGAGCTGTGTCAGAATAGAAAAAAAAGAATTTGCCCATAGGAATGCATTGCTAGATTCCTATTTTCTATTTCAATTTGCAATAGCCAATAGTAAACTAGCATTGCACCCGCCCTCTGCTGATGGACCTGATGGAGAACTGCAGCAGAGGGTGGATGCAATGCTAGTTTACTATTGGCTATTGCAAATTGAAATATCCAATAGGAGTCTAGCAATGCATTCCTATGGCAAAAAAAAATTTTTCTACCCGCTCCTGGCCGCCCAGGAGAGTTTGCTGTCTGGAGATGAGTGTCCCTGGTTAGCTGGTAACCAGGGACGCTGATCTCTCTGCAAGTGACCGAAGCCAGCCGTAAGATCACGGCTGGCTACGCCCAGCTGTCAGAAGCAGGCTGTCGGCCGGCCAACCAGCTTCGGCTTCAGCTCGGCTACGTTCGGGAGCTGTACGGGCTATTCACATTCTACTGAACCGAAGGGGTCCTGGGGCCAAAGCTAGCCGAAGGATCGGCCGAAGCTACGGCTAGATCCTTCGGCTGCTTCGTGAATAGACCCCAATGTTAGGGTAGACTGTGAAACCTAAATGATATAATGTATGGAACTGAGACATCCACACACAAAAAATGCTCTGGGAATTTAGAGAGGGAATTTAGAAAAGCCTGAGGACTCAAGTGGTTAAAGATCTGACTCAAAGTCAGCTAAAGTAGCACATTTCTTTGTCACTGACACTGCCAGAAATGCATAGTCTTGTGGCTGCAATCTATCTCTGTCATGTAGGTTTCCAAACAATGCTCCACCTCTTAACGATACCTGTGTAGTAATTGGCATTGGGGGCAGTGACCAGCTTATTATGACAGTTAAATGTCATACTTTTATTTTAACTTCATACTTTATACAGGGTATACAAACTTATAGAAAGTTTCAGAAAATAAATTGCATTAGATTGATTTGAAAAGCATAGCAATTTCATACATAGATGCTTCCTAAAATAAGAAGTAAAAAAACAGAACACCTGGGCAGATTTTGACACCTCATCAAAAACCGTCAGGTGGCTGTACAAAAACTATCCGATTCAGCATACTGTGTTACTATTAAACATAATTGATATTATATGTAGGTCAAGTGAGAGAGGTTGAATAATGCCTCTGAGCCAGCATGATTAGAAAAATGAACTTTCCTACTGTTGCGATCATTAAACAAAATCTTTAATACAAGTCATTAGCAAAACAATCAGAATTACTAATTCAGTATTCATTTAATGACTTTGATCAAAATACAGACTATATTCTAAAAAGATAAGAAACTCATTATCTTTGTGGAATATGCAAATCCAAGCCCAAAGAACAAAACTGTTTTAACTATGCTCACAAAGACACACTAGATGTAGAACGATTATGTGACTTATGCTAAAATAGCTGGTGTTAGGAACTAGGGATTCTATGGCCATTGTAGATAATGCTACAAGTGCATCTGCTGGTGGGCCTGACCTGGCCAAACATATAATTTGTCCCGAATCCACATACATCTTATACACCTATAGACAACAATGTGTCTTTCCACATATGCTACACTCTGCATATATCTTTATCATGTAACATTTAAGAAATTAGAAAAATGCATACCTTTTAGATTGCAAGCCCTCAGGGGCAGGGCCCTCCTTACCATCTTGTCTTTAATTGTATTGTGATTGTAATGTCTGCCCTATATTGTAAAGCGCTGCGCAAACTGTTGGCGCTATATAAATCCTGTATAATAATACATCTTTATCTACACATGTAGCATTTAAGAAATGACAAAAATACTCTGAGTTAATTCACTTAAGCAGTTCCATGCAAACTGAATGTAAATACATAATATTTTGACTACCTGATCATTTGCACGAGAAATAAAATTAAAAAAAGACGGATTCTTCCTTGCATATAATTATGATTGATGTGAACAAAGCTTTACCTTTTCACTAAGCTCAATACACATATTTTACCTTATTATATTATACTAAGCTTAATAAACATGCTTTACCTTATTCACTACATTCAGTAAACATGCTTTACCTTATTCACTAAACTCAGTAAACATTTGTTTGTAAAACATTCATTTTTCTAAGTGAACAGTCTCTTCTCTTTTGGTAGACAGATCGCAATGGACATGATTTACTAAAGGATTAGAGACTGTTCATTTAGCAAAGTGAAAGTTCACATAGCTTAGTTAAAAAGCTGAAACAATTTTTACTTTAATCAACTAATTACATGTGAGAAAAAAATCATATTTTTCCCCCCTCCCACATGATTAAGTGTTCAAAGAGAACACAGATTCAACTTATTTACTAAAACGCACTTTGCTAAGAGAAAAGCCTCTTCTGATTTACTAGATCAACTCCTGCAGATTTGCTACTGTGTTTAAGATGCAATATTAAAAACTTACCAAGAAATGATGCCAAAGGTCTGGGAGGTTAAATATTGATTGCCGCTCTGAAGATTTCCCTGAAAAATATAAATAAGGCACATTATATAATTAAGTCCATGTATAGGCATATAAATACTTTTGACATCCTAGCATGTGTAAACAGATTATAAACGATAGCCCAATGTATTTATTTCCGTGTTAAAAATGATCTGAAATGCACAGGTAACTATAGGATGCATTTTGTAGACTGGAACAAATGATTGCTGAAAAGGAAAGCAGTTAAAATTCAAAAAAACATGACAATTCACAGAAAAAGTATAATACATTAAGAGACACAGCATTACATTGCCTCTGACATGCCTCTTTGGTTGTAAATGAAGCACTGACTTAAGTTACTTCACCATCCTGTCACTGCTTTCTTGAAGCTAATTAAAGAAAATAATGTAGCAAATTTTCTGTTTAAAAGCTTTTTTTCTGGATAGGACTACTTTTCCACTGAGAAACTAGTGCATTTAACAAGATTGTAAGTGTTTATTTTTTGCTTGTGAGTTCTAGCTTTTGAGCAGGTAAACTCAGAATAATTATATTTGATGTAAACACCACACAATCATTTTTAGAGGATGTAATCACATTTTCATCATGAAGTGAATATTAGCTAATAAACAGTTTTAGACAATAGAGAAATCTATACAGAAATGTTATTTCAACACTTATTAGTAATATTAGTAGATATTTAAAATTCACTGTACTGCTCTAAAACACTAAAAAGTAGCAAAGGAGTGCTAATGCAGGCACCCAGATGTATAGACCTTTCACAGTTTTGCTGAGACCCAGAGCTTGAATTACTCTATTATTCAAATACTAACTCCAACTTGGAAGTTTGTACTTTGGGTCAACCATTCAGTATTGGTACCTCCAAGAAATGAATTCCCTCACAAGTCAAAAAATGTAATCACAACTACTCATATAACTGGCGTTTGCTCACCACTTAAAAAGACTTCTCTTTTGTTGCATACAAACAATCACAATACATGTGCGGGTTGTATTGAGTATAAAGTAACAATTGCTAAAACAGCTTATGATGTTAGTGAAAAAGACAACCAAAAAGATTGTAGTGTAGAAGAGAAACAAACCGCCAAACATAGAGGCTATAAAATAAATGACTTCTTATGCCTAGGTCATGTATTTTATGCTGATAGATTATGTCCACCTGAAACATGGGTTAAATGCACATTGCATTAATGTGCTTTTTATCAAGTGGGAATACATTGCATTTTTAAAGATGCCGTTTGAAGTTTTAAATGGCAAATTGCAAATCAAGGCACCCAAAGTGCAGGAATTCCTGCAGCTTTTTACTGCTGGAACTTATTATAAAACACTACAACACAATCAATTGGTGAGATCAAATGTTATTGAATTTTCTGATGTCCATGGTGAACATGGTTCAGAACATGGTTCAGGCCATGGGGTATTATTTTACTCTTTGTATGTGCAGTCTTGGTTTGGATCCTAATGTATTTCAGTTGAACATGTGTGCCTATCCGGCATGTATACACAACTACAGCTGGCTATAAAAACTGGGAGGGGGGGAGGATCATGTACTGTAGGTAACATATGAAAAAAAATCTGCTTTCTGCAAATGGTTTGATCTGTCTTATATATGACTAAGTTCAATTTGTTCAATTAAAAATGTGCAAACATTTTAAAATAATGTTATGCATTTAATTCATAAAAAGTATACTTTATTGAGTATAAGCTGAGAGTCTATAGACAACACAGCTTTTTGCACAAGAAAGAGTACATCTCATATTGATTTCTTGTGATAAGACTGATGATTAGATTTGACATGATGTAAACATTTATGGCACTTTATGGTTATTTCAAGCTCATTTGGATACTTCCCTCTGACATATGATACTGAAATGCTATTCTGTTGACAGACTAAGCACAGATTGAGTGCTGGCTGCCTGGCTTCTTTTACTGATAAGTCTGAGCGATAATGCCAGATAAAAAGAAGCATTTGATCTTTCCATCTGAGCCACACAGTGTTTCATCAGCATTTAAACGAGGAGATGATATAACCTAATAAGAAAAGTGATATGTCCATGTCAGTGTTTCAAACTCTACTAATTATCTGCAAGAATATTATGTATCTCAGGAAAATATGCATTCAGTGTGCAACTTAGAGTTACCTAGCCTTGCTTTAGCTGCTGGTATGTCTTCAAAGGAAAACTCCAATTTTGTTACAAAATTGGCAAAACCTATATATTTGTGACACAAGTCATTTTGTAATAACATTTTTATAAAAATGACCTTTCCATTTTAAACTGCAGCCATCTTATTTTCTAAAATTGACAAAAACTTCCAATGCTTTGTCTTTGCAATCATGGAAACCATGACAACGCCGAGGTCCTACTGTACAATGTTTGTGTTAAGAACACTCCCAGAAGTGTCCTTCTAACAAAATTGGCTCTTCTCTAAACACTGCGACTGAACATGTCCTTATAGCAGACATACCCTCTGACTAAGCACTTTCTAGGAATAGAAGGTAACTGGAATGTATTTCTCAGTTTCAACAGAACCACAGAACTAAGCACTTTTTAATATATTTGACTGACCTGAAGATAACTTTTTTTAATGAAAGCTTATTTTTTTTTAACTTACAGAGTTTATAGAGTACCTGTGTTAAAAAGAACCCTAAAGTGGCCACTCCGAAGTGGGGTAAAACAGGGCCATTTTCAACTGCTTATATTTGTCCTCCCTGGTTCCTTCCTGTCTTTCTGTTTTCCTTACATACATTATTTTAGACCAAGTAATGTATTCACTGGGTTAATGTGCTTCCTTATGCAATGCAGGCACATCGTTATTTGTGGGAGAGTTGTACATAGCTTTCTGAAAACATCAAACATTAAGTACTACTTTTAAGAGCACTTAGCCCTGATGCAAGTAGTTGGCTCGCTCTTGGGAGGAAAATATCAAAATGCCTTGAAGGGTGGAAGTCATTATGGAGGAGAGGGTTTCCTAGATAGATTGTATTTGGATGCATACTGCTTGTGGTAATGCCCACAGTAATGCTGAGCCCACATTCATTTACAAAAAAAACTAAAATCCATTTTCACTTTGCAGGGGAGTTTTCCCTTAGCTTAGTGAGTGTGGCGAAAATTCACTTTGCAAAACATACGCAATCATGTGCAAGGAAAAAAACCAAAAAAAAACCTGATTGGCTAATGGAAGAAACTCGAGCTTTACATCATTTACTGAGTTAAGGTAACTTTCTAGGTGTCGTATTTCTAAAGCTTATAAGACAATGATGGCTAATATCTTGATAAATATATACTCTGCTCCCGTTTTATATATAAACCTCATTCTATGTACATCTTCAATATAAAATAGTATGTGTGCTTTATACTTCATCTTATTTATTGTGCTGATTTTTACTATATCCTGTTTATGTATTAATATAAAAGGCTCAGGCATTTTACCAGCAACTAATCGTCAAGCTGCTAGCCTATAAAACATTTTGGTAATATTATGCCATCTGACTAATAAATTGTGAACATCTCTCAAACTGGTACAGAACGTACCAAATAAATACTGGGGACTATAACTGTAATCTTTATGCAACATACACATTTAAGATGTGGATTTTTAAGATGTAGGATTTATTTTAAAATGTATGTTTTTTACAGAAATTTTTTTTCCTTAAGTGTATTCTTTGAATAATTTATATTTAAATACTGAAATTCAATACCAAGAGAATACTTAAAAATAAAGGTACAGATATGTGTACATAAAAGAGTAGTTTTAAAAGTTGTTACACAAACATTTTATTTCAATTAAAACTCCTAGTTGCAGATGTAAATCCTACATCTCATTTGTGCATTCAAAAACATTGTAGATAGCTTTACAGTTTGTTTAACTCATTGCTACTGTGCATCAAACCTAAGGTGCCCATACATAAACATTACAATCAATTGTTCCATCTATACTGTTCAAAATTCTGACTAAGTCTAAAAAAAATGATGCTTAATAAGTTCTCTTCATTACAAACATTTTTTTTAATAAGGCAAAACAGCAAGCCAAAAAAGGCTGATCCTCATAATGATTTTTTTTTTATTGTGACTGTTATTATTATTATTATTATTATTATTATTATTAATAACAATAATAATCATCACAATCATCATCACACCTTTTGTATGGCATTTAAATCTAAAGTCAAACAAAGCTATTAATGAAGGTTTTGTTTGGCAGTGTTTCCCTGTATTTTATAGAAAATGTATAGAACTAAAAGAAAAAAAATAGAGAAAAGAACCCCATAATTGAACATAAAAAACTTGACTGATGAAAAACTCAACAGAAAAAGTATGTATGGCTTGCATTAGCGCTAACTAAAAGGTTTTCAAGTCGATATACTGCAGGAGTGATGTATCTCTTTTTTCCACTAGTCTGTGCTGTTGCCTAAGTTTTGAAGTATTGCTTGCTTCTCTGAGTGCCAGATATTTTGGTTTTCTGTATTGCTGATATAAACATTTTTCTATAACATACTGTACAGTATACACTTACTATATTTTAATCAGTTCAAAATTTAAGTCTGATGATACTTAAAATGCTTTCATAGTTTTGTGCAAAAGTACAATTAACTTAAAATGTGTATAACTATTTGTATACTTTCAGCATGTTTTATTTGACATATCCTGGAAACCTTTATTGACACAGGTTACACAATACGACATAGAAAAGAGCATTGATGTGAATAATGTGGCAATTCTCTGCCACCAGATTACTAAAACACTCACTAAAAGAGGAATTCTACTCAATTGGTTTAGTTTACTAGCTTTTACACATTACTCTGATGCTTTTTAATTCAACCCAGTAGGTTATACTGTACATACAGTATGCACACTTTTGCAATTATATTTTACAGTGTACATTTATGCTTTGGTGCACAGGATTATGAGCATAATTATTGCATCCATATAAATATACAAATAAAGAAGGAATATGTTTAAAGCTATATTCATATTTTAGAGAAGAGAAATAGTGAATTCATAAGTATAGTATCAAGCAGAATGCAGATTTATGGGTTGCATAACTTATATAAACTTTTGATGGGTATGCTCAATTTTCTAGAACTACTTCAAAGCATGGACGTTAATTACTTCTAAATGAGGGGAAGAAATGAAAGAAGATAGGATAATAAATATATTTGCTTTACAAAAGGTCATTACCTCAAGGCAGGCAGAAAGTAAAACTGTCATTTCACAGACATCTAGATAACTTATTGAGTAGAGCAGAAATTAACAGGTGTGTCAATCACAATTGGTGTTTCCTTTGAGATTCAGCGACCTTTGTTCTACTTAGCACTCTCTATGAATCTCTATGTCCAGCTTTAGCTGTAAGAAGAGACAGGTGCACCCTAGTGATTACCTTTTCTAAACCAAAGCCTACCAAATCTTATATACAGGTTCTTAATGCTCTGTGTTAAAGGAGCTGATTCATGTGTATCGAGAAGTGACATTAATATTATTTTTTTATTACTATTATCATGATCATTTTCATTAACATTTAAAGCACCAAAATCTTCCACAATACTCCACAAAATGAGGCTACAGCAATGACATTAAAACAAGTTCAAATACATGAAGCAATATAGATGGGGGACTTGACTAAACAAATCTCTGTTAAGCATCTTTTAAGCTTTACACAGCTTGAAGACACTATAGAAGAGAAGACAAAACAAAACTAGTTCTACCAAGTTATAACAGATGTCTCAGAAGAAAGTGAGTAGGGATGAATGATTTGCCTAAAATATTAGGTGAATTAGTGATTTGTTTTTGCCTTATTATGTTCAGAAAAACTTGCACACTTAATGCTTATAAAGCTTGCATTAAAATATGCCTGTCCTAATTTTAGCACTTCCGTACTAGAGCAGTAATATCACACAGCAAAAGTAACTACACCATATTAATACTATACTACTTTAGTAAAATAAATTGCTAAAAAAGGAACTATACTGCTTTCCATTTAGGCCTCTGATGTGAAAGGGAGTATTATCACTCCATAACATTATGTAGCCTTAAAATGCAGTACCCCATTGGATCTAAGTAGGTCTGGGCATTCTTACGGTGGACAGTGACGGAGGTGAAATGCTAAGTGATCCTTTGGAAAACAGTTAATTTTGCAAATAGAGTTTTCCTGGTAAAACAAAGATTTTTTTAGGTTAAACTGAGCTCAGAGTGAAACAGCCACTCAAATCTTTACTCACGATAATACATTTGTTCATGTCTACACTTCACTGCTGGTTCGCCTAGTCATAAAATGGGGTGTTCCAGCTTAAATCTTACATAATCCAATCATCCCTAAAACATATATGTGAACGGTTAAGTGAACTTGGAAAGCTTCACACACTGTAACCCATGCAGCCAGTGGTGTTACATTAGTTAAAAAGTACAATATGAAATAAAACAAAACCCTCTAGGTACATAATTACAGGGCATAAGAGATTGATAATTATTGCATGCCCATGGGACTTTGTTTCTTACAACCAGACCACTATTAGCGGACATGAAGTACACCTGCCACTTGAAATAGGGGGCTGCTACTACTGTCTTCCTCTGAAAAAAATGGTTGCTTTGCAATGTAATGTATGCAGCAAGTGAAAGTCAGAGACAATTCAGAACTACTGATCTGTATACTTGCTCCAAGTCAGAGATTTCATAGAGTCTTAAAGGTAAGGTAAGATCAACAAAGACAGGCTTTGTATATTTCCCATGACAGGTTTCCTTTAAGAGGAACATTAAAACCATTAAGAAAAATAATACTTTTTGACTGTGTGACATGAACAGCCTTAATGTAAATCTCAGTTGCCTTAATTGTCTATGAACATTGTCACCATTTACTCTGTATTTTACATTTCCCACTTTTGTGATCAAGATCTCTACTCTCCCTCCTTTTTTTCTTTTCTCTTTGTTTATGTTTTTTTCTTTTCTGTGTTTTTTTTAATTGTCTTGTATTGTTTGTCAAAGAGGGAAGAAGGGGTATGGGAGATAGAGAGGAAAGAGTGTTAAAATTGTTTTGATAATTAAGAGGCAGTAAAGTGGATAAGAAGGAAAGTGATGTATATTTAAATTGATATGTAGAAGCTGGAAAGAGGAATTTAAAGAGGGATATATGTTTTATATGTGTTGAGTGGATCAATGATGTAAACATTTATTGGAAAAGTTTAATAAAATATGTTCTTTAAAAAATAATAATAAAGATTTCCACGCTAGATAGAACACCCAAAACCTCCTGGACTACACTGCAACAATATAATGAAGCCTTTTCTAGGACACAGTGATTGGACAATGGCAGTGATGCAGCAGCATATTGGTGGGGTAATTACCATGATTTCTCCCCACATACTACTACTGAGGTAGGTTGACAGCATTGTTTAAATCTGAACAACAGGTAAACAGCTAAACAGCTAAACACACATATGAAATACAAATATGGGAGACATTTTACCGGTCAAAGGATTTGTATTTCTGTAATTCCAGTTCTGAGATTTACACAGCCCTATCATAAAGCACAGCTCTGTCTGTCAGGGCAGGAGACCTACTTTTTTCTGTGCTGCAGTAAGAAAAAACTAACAGGTCTTGTCCCTCTCCCAGCCTTTAAATGGACAGCAAAGGAGGTGCATGTCTAAGGACCGGTAGACTGCAGTATATTACATATGTATTATTGAATTAAGATAAACTGTACCTAGCTGGAGAACTAACCATATGCTTCCATTTACAGCATGAAGTAAAACTAATATGGCTACTGTATTGTATCTGGTAAATGTGAATAGAAAAAACAAACAGAAAATAAATTGAATGAGCATAAGCAGGATAAAATCAATAACAGTTCACACGCAGAATGTTATACACTTTTGCATCTGATTGATTGCTTTGGGCAGTACTTCCTTTTTTTAGTGCCTTTCTGTGATGGCTTCAAATACTGCCACCAGGAATGCACAAATGAATTGGCATTTTTGTTTTGTTAGTGTACTATAATTTTGGAGTGGATGTGTGTTTTTTTTACTAAGATACATAAGCTGTGGCAGAAACAAAAAAGACTGGTTTACATCAATCTGGGCCATTTATTATGCATGCTTAGTTAGTGTCTTCTTTTGTTTCTAAGCTGCACCTGGTGAACAAAAGAATCATAGACTCATGGAAATGTGCATTCCGAAAACAGTGGTTAACCCTGCCTGCTTCAGCAGGTAGTTAAATGCTGTATTTGGTCCACAATATGTTTAAAGTTAAACAATATTATATTCTTAGCAAGTACACTTTTTGATTATTATTTAAACGTTTGCCAGAAGGCCATTTTTGTCACATTTTTACATGCTTGATTTCCAATACTCTGTGTGTGAAATGCACATGTATAGCTGCCCTAGTGCTGCTGTCAGGGGCCAATATATACATGATGTCACAGGGCCCTTACTCACAGTTGTATGTTTTTGTACTATGGCAAATTACATGGCCTTTTTCTTACACTTATTATAAGGGAAAAAATTTAAAGATATGTGAATTCAACAATTTTGTTAATTGTATTTGCACACATGTTCATCTTGAATTTAATTTAACTCCTATGACACATCCAATTGCACTTCAGATACAAGATTCTATACAATGGAGAGTTTAATCTTTCTTTCAAGTGAAAGGGCTACTAGAATCTTTCTACTAGTAGCTCATTCCCTGCATATAAATTCTGGAAGGCCACAGCCAATGCTGTCTTAGCTGTTCAATAATTTAGTGGATTGGCTTGCCTGTTTGGTTATGGATCCACAGCAAACATTCGCCATGTATCTCCCCAAATTCCAGTTTGAACTTTCTAATAAATCACTAAAATTGAAGTAATTTTTTAAACAATTCAGGATGCTTAAAATATGATACACTTTTAATTAATTATTTGCACTGAAAACATCTCGGTTTTACAACTTAAAAATATGGTAGTGTGTTTTATAGAATAAAACAATTAAAACACATGCATACAGAGCACCCAAGATACATGATGCCATATTCTGGCTATAGACTTCACATAGGTGTATGTTTGAAGCACCTCCAGTTAACTTGAACATTTTCAAAGTGGGCAGGTTCACACCATTTTCAAGGCCAGATCTGGTCTGGAAAATGGTGTAAACCTACCCACAGTTCCAGTGCATTATAGATCAGACAAATTGAGACATGCAGTATTTTTCTGGTCTGGTATGGAATGGACTGCACTGGTGTCGACAGAGGCCAGAAATAGCATAGGAATACGTTAGGATGCATTTTGGGTCAGGAGATGATCTGGATGTGGTATGAATGGGCCTTAAAACATGACCAGTGGATATCCATGCACATAGCTATTCCTTTTAATGCAGATATGCACATGTGCTTGTTCTCAAAACATGTTTGCTAGCAATTACTAGTAGGAATTTCTTAATTGATTAATCCATGGCAAAGTTCACTGTCTGTGCAGGTGTATGTTGGCTAGGATGTAAAAATGTACACTATTAAAAAAAACCTTGCTCCAATGAAATCAAGTTAACCATATAAGAATCAGTCATTTTGTTGCTTGAAGTAGAACATTTGACACTATTATTACATCCAGTTATTGAAACTGTATATTTATTATAAAATATGATACATGATTAGTTTCTTTTATATTCATTATTCATTTTTGTCTATATTGTACACATGTTTTCAGCATATTTGTACCATTTTTTTGTTATGAAAACCTGTTGTCGGGAATAGTTTATGAATGCATCACACAAAACATTTATTTATTTTGTTATTTATTTTTGCTTTCAACAAGTTTGATAAGTAGATCTTTTATTACATTGTATAATTTTATATAAAAGGCCTTAGATCATCATGAGCAGATGCTTCTAAATCTCCAGATATTTGTCTAGAATATTGCACTGATTACCGTATATTTTATTATGTTGCTGCTTTCTTTTCTCTCATTCTGCTTCTACATTTTGTATCTTTGTATTCAGTGCTTGATGCAATAGTATTAATATGTATCAGTCCAATAATCCTTATGAAATCACAATCCCTCATTCAGCCATTAGCCTCAGTTCACCACATTGCGTTAAGTGATATGATTCACATGAATTATGGATGTTTTCTGATCAACTTTGGACAAATTACCATTTACAAGCCCTCCTGAGATATTTTAACATTATTCTGTAATTACTTACTCCCTCAATATTTTACAATGAATGAAATTTACATGACTACTGGAGTAGTGGGAGTTTAAAAGATGCAGGGCAAATAAAGTGTATAAGGCTCAGCCACAGGGTTTTAAATTGTATTAATATACATGATCGGATGCCTAAATTTGCAGAGCAAATAGTTAAATGTTGACAGTCAGGTATAATATAAACAATAATACAGTAATTAAAAGCCTTAGAAACAAAATTACAGAATGTCCAAATTTCCCATCACCATGAATCAATGTACTAATACATTTTGACAGTGCGTTTAAGTAAAAACAATAGTGTTATTAGTATACACTTTCTGGACTGCTAGGGGTTGCTGTTAGAACAGGTGGTCTCATACAGAAATCGTAACCCTAATTAGCACAAGCCTTGAAACTGGTTCAGTGCACTAATTCAGTGACATAACACCAGGTGTTAATACTGTATCTTTAAATCTTTTCATGCCGTATATGTAAATGCAGAATGTGTTTATCTGATGAAAACTTGGCTTAAAGCTGGTATCTGTTTCTGGTTCTATACTTTGTATCTAATTTTGGCATTAAACTCAGCTTCTCCCCTGGCACACATCTGGAACACATTTCCTGCAGTCTGCCCTGACCTCTCTCATATCTTGGCAAAACTCTAAATCTCTTCTTGGCTCATGCGGGGCTAAGCAACAGGTTAACTTTAATCGCTATTCCACCCTATGCACATAGTCAACTTTACTTCACTCCCCTATTTGAGAGTTAGCCCCGCAATTTGGTTTAAACTTGCTTGACGATAGGACTAGGTTCCTGATGAACTGATGCTTTGCTTTTGTTTTGACTGTACTATCAACTGTCATCGACCAGAAACTCCTGAAATAAACATTCTGTTACTAAGATCTAGTTATACCATTAGGACCTCTGCTAAAGACAGAAAGTCATGCAATTTCATTCCCATGGATAAAAGGCATACAACAGGGATCCAAGTGATTAATTATATAGGAACGTATATATTTTTACAAATTTCTTTACTAAGACCATAGTTAAATTCCCATTGTGCTAAGACTTTCTTAAACTCTACAGTCCAAGCAAAAAAAAAACAACCCTTCAAACACATCTCTGTAGTACCGTATCATACTACTGTTTCACATGCCAGCAGCATTTTTAAGGTTGGGGGAAGTATTCCCATGTAGATGCTGGTAATTTGCTATCAGTGAAGAATTAGCACATTATAAAGCATCCTCAATGAGAAATAGAAGCACCCAGCACTGGTGGATTCAGAAGATGGTGGCTGCTTCTCTTTTGTAGTTCTTCCTCTCAGGGATTGTGTCTCATGAGTGATGATTTGCTGTGAGGAATAGCAAGTTCAGGCGAGAGCATGCATTGAACTACAAGCAGCATGGAAAAGTACATAATAAAACACTTTATCTGATTTTAGTAAAGGAGCAGAGCATGTTCACTTTCAAAGTAAATTTGCACTTCTCTTAGTGAATGAGGTGAAGCAAAGCAAAAACATCATCAATTCAATCATGTGAAAATTAAATAAAATAAGTTTTGCTCAAACATGATTGGATGTTTGAAGTCAGCATAACGTCACCTTATTCACTTTTCTTTTCAGATATTCTTGCACATGTTTGGGTATTCTTTGCAAAGTAAAATTTCACTTTGTTTCACCGTATCTATATTAGTGTTCATTTACTTTGAAAGTGAGCACGCTCTACTCCTTTTAGTAAATCAACCCCACTGTATTGAATGCAAAGTTAAATGCCATTTTCTCATATAAATATAAACAATACAGAAAGTGCAAAACAAATGTGATTTCATATATGTTGTAATATAGATCCTGCATACTACATATATTGGTAAGAGGAGCAACCTGATATAATTTGTATCCTTATTACAAACAGAAATATCTCACAGGGAGGCAGACTAATCAAAGCTTCTCCAATTAAATATCTTATATTTCAATTAATCACTTTCATATCAAGTTATTTAATTTGCTACATTGAAGGTGTCACTTTGACTACTGTGTATTGTACACATTTAGCTCTGTATAAATAGTATCATAAACTGCTTATAGAGCTTTTTTATGTCTAAATTATTAATTATTTTTATCAGTAAAATATATATTAAAAAAACATACATGAACAGGCCAGCATACTGCTTATTTAACAAAACTAAGACATATACACTAGATGTGCACTCAGCATTCTTATAATTGTGCCATATTACTTTGCTTTGCTGTTGATGTTCCATTACCAAGAAGGGAAAACTGCCCTGTTTGCATTCTTCCCGCTAGATGTGGCCAAAGTAATCTGTCTTTTGTTGGTTTACTTTAATCCTTCTTCTGCCATATTAGAAGGCTAGTAATATTTCTTCACCTACATGAATGACACAATAATTTTTCTTCTACGTCAAGGGACACTATAGTGTCTGCTGTTCCCTTACATCAGGGATTACAGATCCCAGAGACACACAGACACTCATCTACAGTTAAGAATAGTCAGCTGGTCTCTAGCCCCTCATACAATCTGTTGCTCACCTAAATATTCATTCATATGACTTCAGGTCAGCCATACATAATAATACTCCAGTGCCATCTTAAGCATATGTAATCCCATTTGCATGTTAATAGGCATTTTGTTTGCATTATTAATGACATGCAATACACCTGAGAATAATTAAACCGGTATGGCAAGACACTCTTTAACATCTGCTTATCTCTGTTGTGTGTTTTGATGTATTACATGTTGAAAGGATTTGACCATGTATATAAAATCCATTGCTATAGAAAGAGATAAGCAATCTGCTCATGAAGTTTTTGAGCAAATAATATTTAACTGCAATATATAGTCTAGATACATGAAAGTGGCATAGCTTATAACATGAAGGTGATTCATTTTAGCTACTATTGCATGAATATCCATAAGTAAAATGACATACAGTAACAACCCCCACCCCTATTTCTGCCATCCAAGTGGCCTGATTCCTTTTGCAACATACTCTTTGATTTTCACACAGAGCCAAAATCAAGTGTGGTTAAGACTGGCATTGTCACCTGAAATACAGTATATGATATATCAAACCAAGTGCTGAATATTTTTACTATGACCACATTGACACATTACATACCTTCAGCTGTTATTTATGTCTTGCAAGTGATACACTCATATTACACTCAACTTCTAGCAGTTTTCAACTGTTTATCAACAATGCCTACTTCAATCATCATGTTGACCTATAATAGGCTCATTTAAAATGTACCGATTTATGATAGCTTTAGTTCCCAATATATCTAAAGATATCCATTTAGTGGCAAATACAAAGCCAAAATATATACTGTTGGGGGGTGGGGGGGGAGGGGGCACAATGGTGAAATACATAGTAAAGGTTTTGAATGCACACTTTGCAAAGTGGTAATTAGGTCTATCCGAGTTCCCTGAATACCCAGTCATGTGCTGGTAAAAATACTTTATTTTTTCTTTCCTTTACACATGATGGGGTATTCAAAGTAAACACAGATTCATCCTATTTATGTACAATAATTTTGCAAAGTAGACATGCAGTTTGCCAAGCAAACAGCCTCTACCACTTTAGTAAATTAACCCCTATTTGTTGTTCCAGAAACCAGATTACAAAAACTGTTTTTTTTCAATTTGGATCTGAAGTTTAATTTATAAATATCTAAAATAAATAAAAGGGCTGCCTACACTGACTGTGAAAATTTTAGTCTGGCAACTATGGTGACTCTCTTGGCATCATTGCTTTTAACGACCTGGAGAAAGTATGCAGATAAGGAAAAATGTCCTTATTTGCACATGAGTTTTAAGTCAGTGACTCAAAGTATTTGAAGACTCTCTGTTTCTCTCATGACAGGTAAGCTTTAAAGTGTTTGTATAGCTCCAAGTTTTTCCAGTTTTGGATAAAGTAGGGAAGGGGTAAAACCTGCCTTTTTGTGGTGCCTGTGGAATATTGGAATCTATCCATCTGTGGACAGAATCCTGTGTGATGACCAGTGTTCAACTTCTGAGTATGCACACAAAGAAATGTGTGCATGTGTAGTACAACATGCCTCTGTGCCATGGACACATGATGCAGTTTTATTCTTTTATGCTATCCATATCTAAAAGGGCTTGAATAAACTTAACATTCATAGGGAAGAATCTTACTTTTCCTTTAAGCCCTAGCTGGCATACATACAGACACTGATCCATACATTCTATAGCAAACTACACTAGTTAACATATACTGGGTCCTTTCATTGTAGCCTCTATAAAAACATGCACATCCACATAGCATTGCATATATGTTAGTATATCAGGTCCATTATCTGCGATACTTAATTAATTATCCTAAATACATTTTCTTTTAACTAGTCTGCTAGCTATAGTGGATCTGATAATATCAGATGTAAGGAATATTTTAATGACAATTTGTTGTATTTATTAGCAACATAATTTCTTCCATTAACTATTCAGTATTGTGATATGTTTCCTTTATCACACATTAAATCATTGTAGATCTTGAAGACATACTTGCTTGCAGTATTATTGCAGTATTATTGTTACAGTACAATGTCTTCTAAAAATAGAAACTAGAGATATCAGATCAGGTACAAGATGTTCAGAAAAACAAGGTAAAGATGACTATAATTCTGAGGGAACAACAGCAAGATAATTTATTTCATAAGATATTACAAATAATGTTAACTTGATAATAAAAGGACACTGAATTGATCTAAATATGATTAAAGAGAATATACATCAGCTGATTTATAACCACTAGTGAAAAATGTCTATATTGCCTATAGCAACCAAACAGATTTTTCATTTTGCAGCCTGCAAAAAAAATACAAAAGCAATCTGGTTGTTATGGAAACACATAAATCTTTGTTCCCTTCAGTTTTTACGCATCAGTTATACTGAGTTTGTTTCCTGTGGGAGCAATAATGCAGCAGGGATTGCAGGTGAAGAACCCTGGCTAGGCCCACACATGTGCTCTGCACTTCCATTTATTCCTTTGAAGCCTCCGAGCACAAGCTGGGGTGTGGGGGCTGCCATATAAGAGTGGCTATACCAAAGGTGCAGTTACGCTTTATAGGCAAATGATAAAAGGTGGGAACTTTACCTCACAAACCAGTAAAATGTATATCTGTCAAGCCCATTTCATGGCAATTTTTTTTAAAAACCTTCTAATCTTTTTTTATTATGTGAATGTCCACAGCTCCTCATCCACTGCTGTAATACACTGCAACAGTTTGGGCCTGCTGATTACAGTTTCCCATTGTAATGTCATAATGCCAGTGCTTTAGAGCAGGACAAAGAGGGGAAAAGACAATTTTCTGATTAAAGTGGAAGGAGAAGACCACCTTGGGCAGAAAAAGGTGTTAGGACTCAGGGAAACCTTATCCTTAAACTTAGTCCACCAACTCAGAAACCAACCTAGTGTAAGTAATAGCCACAAGGAAAGCAACCTTGTTAACAAGATCAACCAAGGAAATATCCTGGGTGGGTTTAAAAGGAGGCCTCAACAGAACTACGTTGGGATGAGTGGATGACTGCATGAAGGCTCTCACTAGGGAGTGCAAGACAATGCACCTCTGAAAGAGGCTAGTAAAAGCTGATTTTTGACCCTTGATGACACTCAAGGGAAAACATTGATCAAGATCCAGCTGGAGAAAGGCCAAGACACATCCCATGGAGTATTGAAAAGCAGAACTCTTTTTCTTCTCATACCAAGCAACGCCTTTGGTGCAATGGTATACTTGCAAGACGTTGACTTCTTAGCTTTCAAAAGCACAAGGATGAGTAAAACTGATAGATCCCTGTCCCTCAGGAATTGGCCAAGTCAACAAAGGGGAGTCCCTCTGTGGACTGAGTATGTTCAAGAACCAAGTTCTTCTTGGCCAGTTTGGAGCATAAAGAATCACTGGAATGCCCTCTACCTCGTTACTGCAGCATAGACCAGGAAGAAGCTTTACCAGAGGGAAGGCTTCATAAAGACTGAACTGATCCCACAGAGTCACTAAAGCATCCACCATTAGTGCTCAATGATTCCTGGTCCTGGCAAAGAACCTGCCCAGCTTTTGGTTGAACCTGGATACCAGAAGGTCCATGTCTGGCATCCCCCACTTGTCACAGACGTTCCAAAACACCTTGGGGTGGAGGGACCATTCAAGATGATTCACCTGCCAGTTTTTCATGCCCAGGAATTGCATGGAGGTCAGAACCGGAATGTTATGTCAGAATGAGAATGTTTGACTCTTGCTGAGCTGCACAACTTCTGGTGCCTCCCTGATGATTGATGTAGGTCATGGCCTACATCATTGTACGACTGGACCCTCATTGGGTACCCCTGCAGGGGTCCATCATTGAAGGGACAGCTGATTGGCTATCAGTTCAAGGATGTTGATGGAAATCTGAGCTTCCCTTGACCATCAAGTCCCTTAGACTATCGACGTCCCTAGCACTCCTCCCCAGTACAACAGTCTGGTTTCTATTGTGAGTACTTTCTAAGTCATCAGGAGGAAGGATTTTCCCAACTCTAATGCGAGATCTTAAATCAGCCATGCCTGTGAGAGTCTGGCCTGGCAGACAGACACATGGGTCATTTCAGAGATTGATGCAATTTGTCCCACATGGCCAACATGCTGAGTCGCAGTGACTCTGAGTACAATTAGGCATATGGAACAAGGTCACCATTACATCCAGTATCCTCATGCAGAAACAAATTGAGGGGCAAACTTTGGATTTGAGAGTCCTCATGTGAGAAAGGAGAGAATTAATCCACCCTTGAGGGAGAGAAACCCTGGACTGGGCCATGTTCCAAGACTAAGCCCAGGTACTTCCAGTAATGCGTTAGATAGAACACAGACTTCTAAAAGTTGAGGATCCATTTAAATATCTGGAGAGTCTGTACAGTCCACTAGAAGTTGTCAGTAAGAACCTGGATGGAACAATGCTTTAACAAAATGTTACCGAAATAGCCCACTACATGGACATCCTGAGATTGAAAAAGGTTAGCACTCTTCTAAAGACTCTAAGAGACATAGACAGGGAGGCACCACAAAATGAAAGTGCGGCTCCCCACCATGGAACTCAGAAAGCTCCAATGGGGAGGAAAAAATTAGGATGTATGGGTAAACATCCTTGCTGTTCACAGAGGTCATAAAGTCTCCCTGCTGTAGGGTGTAGATACAAGATTGTGCAAACCTTTTTTTTTAAAAGTGTTAACAGGTTGGAGTAAAACCCGCATAACCTTTCCTGTGAAGGGACTGGAACAATGACTTCCAAAGAAAGTAAATACCAGCAATGTATACTGTAGGTTCTTTGTGGAGAGCAGGTCACATTTGACAGCATGAAATGGGAAGGAGGCAGCTGGAACTTCAGTTTGTATCTTCTGGAGACAAAATCCTGCACTAATAGGTTCACAATTGACAGGACCTTGAGGGTCAGAAAGGCCAAAACATGTCCCCACACTTGAAGTGGATGTGCCTCATTGATTGGGGAGGCTTAAAGTTGGACCAAGTTGATTTTGGATTCCAAGATATGCAATGGAACTGAGTGCTAGGCTTTGATTTTGTCACGGTCGGGGGACCGGGGCAATAGGGTATGTGAGCTCCGAGTTTGAGGAGTTGGTAGGAGTCACAGACAGGAGGGATATCTGGAATGTTGGTCACAGAGAGAGAGGAACTAATGGTCTGTGCATTCTCAGGACGCACTAGAGGTGCAGAATCTAAGAAGGGCCAGGTATTTGACAGAGCCTCTAGTGGTGAGGATGATTGGCTGTTGGACACCTTCCAGGTTGCGGCCCTCTAGCGCACCAACACAGATGCAAAGGACTAGTTGAAGCACCAAGGAACTGGATACAAACAAAGGTAGGAAAGGAACTTGTAACCAAGTGGAGAAAGATAGGAACAGTGGCACACAATGAGAGAGATAGAAAGTCACAAGCAAAGGTGCAAAACGCACAGCAGAACAGCAGATTATACTGAAGAGGGTAGATAAGCAAGGACACTCGGGAAGGGTAAGTAGCTTAGAGGCGCACCTAGAAGCAGGAAGGTGTAATTTACAAAAGTAAGTAAGAAATGTGCATTGCACATGCATACAAAGAAGCAGGAAAACAGAGGGAAAAGTACATAAAGAAGCACAAAGGGATGTATACACACAGGGGGTGCACAGACAAGGACAAATCCAACACAGCCACAGGGTAAGAGAGGCGCACAGAAGTAAAGGGGTGACAGCGAAGCATAGGAAGATACACTGGAAGGTAAGTGACGGAACTGAAGTACAAGAAAGCAAGTAAATAGGAGGAAGCAAACACACAAAGGCTGGAGGTAAACTAAAGGTAACCACTGAAATACTATAGTGAGGGCGCAAGGAGCAAAGCAGGGGATAACGCCAAACAGGGATACCAGCTGGTACAGGGAAGCCAAAGGCACAAGGATCCAATAGTAAGCACAGGGAATAAGATCCAAGGGATAGTTAGAGCCACAAGGGGTACGGAATAAGGCATAAGACTTGTTGCCCGCACAAAAAGCAACAAGTGAGGAAGTCCTAAATAGAGGAGGAGGAGAGCAGATTGGCTGCAGCCTTGTGAGACACCATAGGCTGACAGGCCAGAACCAGGGAGCAAAGCAAAAATCCGCAACAGATTTCCAGATATTGTGACAGATTTAGAAGCACAGACTTGAGAGGGAAAAAAATAAGCTTTTCCAGGTCCCCTGAACAGCTGAATTGCCTGCTGAAATTTAAGCCTTCTATTTACAAGGCAAGAGTAAACTCTTGCCCCAGGTGAAGGAGCCCCAGTATTCTCATTAGAGTAATTCCAAAACAAAGAAAAAAGCAAAAATTGAGATGTGTCAAGCATACTCACAATGAATGATGTTAAACTGGATGTGTGGAACTGATGGTGCCAGTGGTAGTTGTGCAAGCTCCTGAAACAGGCAGAGGTGTCCTGTGTAGTACAACAGGAAAAAAAAAAGGAGCGATATAACGCAATTGCTGGTGATAGGAGCTGGATTAATAACCGAGTATTGCTGAATAGTGACTCTAGTAAGAAAACTTCAACAACAACGTAGCCAGGGTCCTGATCATGTGCAACTGTCCAAAATTGACTGAAATTAAATGGCACTCACTTGATGATGGGATGATCAGCGTTCTTAAGCAGATATGCTGCTGTGATTGTAGATGACAGAGTCCTTATGACTGCTGGATTGATATGATTGATATTGCTGTATTGATATGAAGAATTGAAGAACTTGTCCTGACTAATGTGACAGACAGGCAGCTGGATGAAGCTGAGCGATGTGGGATGTGGTTCTCATCAGAGCGTTGCAGGTGGCACAGCAAGCTGGCCAGGCTGTGCCCTGATAGCTGTAATGGGAAAAAACGATGTGCACTGTGTGTGTGACAATGCCGCGGCTGTATGATGTTGCACGGAGGGGAAACCGTGAGAGATGGTGTGCATGGATCAAGGAGAAGAGGAAAGGGAGGAAGGCAATACAGTGGAAAAAATTTGAAGGATCGTATTGAGGAGGCAACATATTTCGAGGCTGGATGCCTCTTTCTCATGCCGTTATTGAAGTTTTCTCACCAGAGTCACTGTTTAGCAATACTCAGTTATTAATCCAGCTCCGATCACCAGCAATTGGGTTAGGTTGTAGCACTCCTTTTTTGTTTTTCCATTCCTCAACAAAGGGCAACCTCTTTGCCAACCCATTCATGAAGTATCATAATGCTTCAGGTAGGTGTTTCAGCTGCTGAAAGACAGATTAATGTGTCAGAATGGAACCAGAGTCACAGACATTGTTCTGTCCTGGCAGAGAGTGAGAGACACAGGCAGCAATAAAACCTTAAAGAGCCTCCAACTATAAAAAATAAATAGGAAAATAAAAAGCTTTGTCTGGAGTTGGGTATTAAACCAATGCAGATTACTAAATATAAACCATCTACCATCAATTTTGTTTATGCTAGGATACACTTCTTGTAGTGTTTACACATATTCTATATTGGATAAAATTGTCAGCAACGACCAAGTCTTTTATTGTATATAGTTTATTACCTATTGTTCTTCACTACCAAACACCCATAGCTTTGGTGAGCTTGACCTGTGTACACTAACAATGATTCTGTTTAAGACACAGTCATTGTACAGCTGTTTAGAGATCCAATGTATAGCACATACTAGGATGGCATCTGTTTAAAATTAAGACACACAAATCCATAGATTTGTAGTACTAGAAAAGTTGTTTTTATTCCAAAGTTCATATTATCTTTTATTAATTAAACCAAAAAAACTTTTAAAATAATAGCTCAGTAATGCCATTTTCCAAAATAACCATTCAGGATATCAACAGTGAGAAAGACTGTCTCAAGAGAATTCTCCTCTCCAACTCGTTATAATTTGGAATGACCCTGGACCCATCTGTACACAATTTAATGTTTGAATGATCACACTAAAAACATTGATTTTGTAACAACTTTTTCAACTTTTTATGTTGCATCTAAAAAATGTTTATATGCCGGTGATAACTACATTCTAGTTTATAAACAGCCAAACTGATAATCAAAGCATGAGAACCATAAAAATTCAGCATCTGGTTATTCTTCTTTATGTCCACTTCTGATACCTATCTTGTACCAGTACCAAGACTAGCAAACAGAAGGCATCTTCTAAGTTTTTACTTCTTTTACTTCTGAAGAATATAACATTTCTTTACTAATTTATGAATATTAAAAGAAAGTGACTAAAGCTGAAGAAGCTATTTATCGTTAAGCATAAACTGATAGCACAAATAAATAACAATTCACTACTTCTGCCATATGCCACTGTGCCCAATTAAACACATGCTTTACAATTAAAACCTTCATTTTCAATAAAGGCAAACTGGGATGCAGAATGGTTTCCAGCCACTAAAGCCAAGAATTGAGACTATGCTCTGCCTAAAAACATTATTTACAGTGTGGCTGAATTTAGGATCCTGGTAAATGAATCTGTGTGTATATTTGGGGACGCGAATTTCAAATTTCAACTCGTCTAATGCAATTTGAGCTTTCTTCTTCTTCTTTCCAAACCAACACATTCATTTGCATATTCTTTATACAGATTTTGTTGGAACTGAAATTTACTAGAATTTTTACTGTAGTCATATGCATTATATAATGGCAATGCTAAAGCCTGTCCTTTTTTTAGATCTTTTGGACTTACTCTTAATAAATTAAAAATGTGTTTTAACTTGCTGCACAGACCACTGTTATATTACAGCCTAGGTTTGCATTTAAGTGTTTAAAAATAAATTAAATGTAATTTCCAGTGTGTGTGTGTGTGGGGGGGGGGGGGCATAAAGAACCTGGTTTGATAGGGCAAATAATATTGCTTTTTCTTTATCGCAACACTTTTTGAATAACCACACATGATCCAGATTTAACATAAATATAATGCAGAGCCCCATGCATGTATTTCAAACAAACAATGAAATATGCAGAAAGCTTCAAACAGAAGTCAAAGAGAAATGGTGATCCAGATACCAACACTGAACAAAGTGAAGGTGTGAGTTTCCCATGTAGAAAGTTACACAAAGGTGAGGTAGAGATGTGCAAGGATGATTGTGTGAGTTAGAACTCTGTGAGTTTAGGCAAACTGCCTAGATTGCTCAATGAACCTGTAAACTGTTCCAAAATGACCACCTTACCACTTTACTTTTCTAAGCAGAGTAGGGACCCCCAATTAGGAATCACATGTTCTCTAGTCACAGAATAAGGTGAGAATCCATCATGATATCATTAATCTAATGAGAAAATTGTGTGTGCTAACCCAATGAGTATGCAACTTGCCTTCTAGGTCAGTAATATAACAAGACTGGAATTCTGTGAGTCCCTCTGTAATAATACTTACAGTATGCTTATCATTTTATAAATAGAAATGTTGCATGGACTGTTAAAATGTAAAAAAAATATTATAGATTAGTTGGGCTGCGGAAATTAACAATTAATCCCTCGATTAATCGTAAATTTTTTTGATCGATCAAAATTATTTTGATCGGTACTCACCTCTCCACCGGCTTCAGAGTCTTCCGGGAGTTCCGTCGCAGATCCGGTGACGTCACGGACATCAACGTCACCGGACTCCTCCCCCTTCCCCAAGTGGCTCTGCCGGCTAACGAAGGGAAGGGGGAGGAGTCCGGTGATGTCGATGCACGTGACGCCATCTGACCCCTCCCCCTTCCCTTCGTAAGCCGACGGAGCCACTTGGGCCGGTAAGTTTGCAATGCCCACACTACTTCCAACACAAATAACAGTCCCCGGCTAACTGCTGGATGTTAACCAACCAACTGGGCATTCAGGGGGACATCAAAATGGGTGAAATTACTCACTGTTGTATGAGATGAATAGATGCCTCAATGGTAACCGATGAGGAGTGGTGTTTCCCTGCAGAGATGGGTGCCTATCAGGAAGCCCAGGTCATAGGGAAAAAAGAGAGGTTATGAACTGTGTGTAATCCTGGTGCCTCCTTCAGGGACATATGTGTCAAAGGATGTCTCTGTAAAGAGTCACAAGCTGAGTTTTAAGGTTATGTGAGGGTGAGGCGAGGAGACCGCTCGGCTGCGGTCAGACTTGCCGTGTCCTGTTTCTCGCTGGCAGTGAACCGTGCGATAGATACGCAGGGTGACGCCAGTGGGGGGCTGGGCAGGAGCTGTCCAATGGCTGATTGTATATAGTGTATACCACATTTACCACTGACTAATGCAGAGTTGCAATGCAAGCAGATCAGCTAAAAGTAGTTGGATCTGTGTGTGTGTTATAATTAATTGAAATTAGTCGATTAATTGATTTAAAATTTTTTCGATTACTCGAACACGAAACACGAAAATTTTAATCATTACCAGCCCTATAAATTAGTAAACTGTTGTTTTCTCTTTCTATATAAACATATAGGTAAGGTCAGTCTACTTTATTTTCCATTTCCTATTTGTTACTTCGACTCTGGGAGTCACTACAAGCATACGATTTTAAAAATAGGTAAGGAGAAGGCTATTTTTAGCTAGCACAGTTATTGCAATGCAGGTGCAGAGAGCCCTAATACACTGACAGCATTGCAGAAATGAGCTTGCATCAGCTTGCTGCTAAAACTGGTTAATGACTTGGGACTGGCCCATGTTCTTTAGTTTTAAACAACCTATTTTATTTATCTAGATACACTGAGAAGAGCAATTTATCTGAAACACATCTCTGTAAACACTAAACTTCCTGTGAACGGAACAGTTTTAGCACTTGAACATCCGTGTCTACTAATATTCATGGCAACTAATGAATCATATGCATTGTTTCTGTCTTGGATAGAACAAATACTCTGTGGGAAAGAGAAGATTGTCACCGACTGTTTTACATTTCCAGCAAGAAATATAAATATGAATGGTACAGAATAAATGTTTTGTATTTTTATACCTTACCACCCCTATTGTGTCCCTATTTAAAAAGGATTGTTTTAAATGTGTATAATACTTCATGTTTAAAAGACTGTTTAGGGTATCTGGTAAACTAGGTTAATGGAGGCTGCCATTGTATAGCACAAAGAAGCATCAAGTTCTTACATGGCCTAACTTGCAAATTCATTACTCTGGGGCAATGACATTATACATTTCATAAACTGTTTTTATGACCTGTTCTTTGATGCCTGTACAGACATCTGGAGTATCAGTTGTGCCTCAAGAAAAAAAAAAGTGTTTTTGTTATTGCCATGCAGTGAGAATGATCTGTCTAGATCTATCATTAACCATAGCTGACTGCAGAATGGCCATGTAGATACAACATACCTGAGCCTATCCCACATTTACCGAAGCAGAATACTGTATAATGCATATGTGACATGTGCATCTGTATTCTCATGGAAACCCTAGGTTGTAGAATTCACTAACGTGAAGCATTTGTCTTGATTGTGAAAGATCCCATTTGTAAAAAAAAAATCTCTTGCTGCATAAGCAGATGAGCACGGTTAATAGAATTTGAGAATAACAACTGTCATAATGTTTCAATGTAATTGTTACCTGCATTATTTTCTTGTAAAGATTGCAATTTGTTTGGGGCTTTTTGCAAAGTCCAACTAAATATCAGCGGCTTTAAATTAAGAAAAAAAAGCAGGGAAAAGGTTATTAAATATGCTTACCTTACCGTTGGTTTCTGCCTGCAGTGCTTAGGCGAAGGTTATGTCATGATTCTTTTAGTGAGATCCTGAAAAATTTTAACTATCCCAAATCTCTTGAGAAGATACCCAAGCACTTTGCTGTAGTGTCCTCTCATAAGATTTTGGCTAATCAGTATTCTTCAGGATCTCTTTGGGTTTTTTAATTAAGGCATCTATTTATTGGACCTCACTTTTTACGGTTTTAATAATATAATTTTAATTACTATGAATCAAATCCAGTGCCAACACAACAACCCACGGTACCCAACAAGCTTTACTAACTACTTCTCTCTCTTTACTAACTTGCAAATGACAGCTCTCAATGCTGCAGGAATGTAAACACAGCAGTGCAGATCCCGGGTGATATCATTGACCAGATATGGCCATAACTCTATTTGGTCAATGACCTCCCCCGAGATCCTGATTACAAACAAGTTAGTGGGGATCTGTTATTTAGAGCTGGAAGTGTTATCCCTGATAATGACAGATGCCTGGCCGCTGTTTGTAAAAAAAAAAAAGTCACTTCTGAAAGGAGTAAATCTTAATGCTCTGGAACCTGCAGGTTTGAAGCATCTCCCACCATGTTTATTAAAAAGTGTATTTATTTTTGTTTGCAGCCCTTTAGGCTACATTAAAATACTCTCCGCACTGAATGTTTAAAAAAACAACGTTTTTTGCATTGGTCAATGTCCCTCGTGGCAGTGTCCAGCTACCCATGGCCTTATTTAATAAAATAATGTTTAATAAAAATAAATATTTATTACAATAAGATTTTGATCCCATAGATTTCAATGGGGTTTGGTGCTATGTTTGGGTTTAGCGGATGTTTTCCTGCATTTACTAAACCTTCTAAGAACCTAACTTTGCCCAGTTCATCATCACTACCTAGCACATTATTTGCCCACTCGCTGTCTGGAGCATTTTCTTACTATTTGCGTACACATGATAAAATATAATCTTTTGGCTAGAAAATAGTTTCAAACCCCCAACAATGATATATGTTCTGAAAGCAGAGGCCCTGTAGAATTAAAAAATGCTAGTTGCAATTTGTTATGTTGCACGGTTTTTGCGCAATTGTTTATCAAACCAGTATTTTTTGAAAAAAATAAACTAAATCAAAATTTAAAGCACAGAAACATAATATAATACCCAATTTTTTGGTAACATATAAAAGATGGGGTTACGTCGGGTAAATAGATACCAAACATGTCAAGCCTTAAAATTGCATTCACCCATGAAGCTGCAAAAAACATCAATACCCAACATTCCCATATGGACCACTCATCAGTTTAGTGTTAACAGTGATTTATTGCTCTCACTCCGATGTTCACTGCGATATGTAACATGTGCAGCGCAATTGTCATTTTTGACGTAGGTGCACTGACGCATGTTTGCGTGTGTATGTGCATGCACGTGGAGGGCGGGGGACTTAAAAAAATGTTTTTTTATATAACTTACATTTTTAGAATTTTTAAACACTTTTTTTTACACTAACCCTATTGCTATCACATAGGGAGCTAACAAGCCCCCTATGTAATAGCAGATAGGGTGTGACAGGTCCTCTTTATGACACTTCAGAGGTCTTTCAGACCCCTAATGTCACCAAGGGACCCCAAAGAAGCTGGAAGCCGCTGACAATCTCTTTGATTATTGCGGGGAGATCCAAAACGCCACTTCTGGGTGCCGCACAGGGATAGCAGTGCCCGGGAAGCTGACGGCGGCCACGGCAGGGGAGGGCGCTGCACGGTACAAATGATCTGATGCCTGTATAAACATTGGATCGCTTCTACAGTAACAGCAATCGTCTGCTGTTAAAAACAATACCAAGCTGCAGCAGCCATGTTCTTGTTTTAACCACTTCTGCCGTCTATAGACGTATTTGCGGCCCAGAAGTGGCTAATATGTTAACTAATAAAAGATCCAAAATGTCCACTTCCGAGGCCCTTACATGCAGAGCAGCAACTGGCCTGCTCATGGAGGCCAGTAGGAAAAAAGCATAAGTACCCCCTTTTGGTGACCTCCAGTAGAGATCTTTCTTTTAGCACTGTAGGTGATTATTGAGTAATATTGCCTGCCCCCTTGGACATTATTGGCCTAATAGGGAGGTAGTACTTCCTTATGAGGAGCAGCCAGTCCTTATTAGTATGAAGTATTAAAACTAGCACCTACATTAAAGGTTTCTTGCTTTGATGGGGTCTTGCTACCAGTCTACTGAAATCAGCCGTACATCGGCTTGCTTCGTGTTCAGCCGACTCGAAGTGCAGAAGGAGTTCAACTCAACATCTGGATCGGCTGAGGTGAACCTCCGGCAGGCTACTTGCTGCTGTTCGGCCAAGCCGCCCAGGAGAGAAACACTGCTTTTTTTTTTATTCTGACATCGGAACCGTTGGCTGTCGTCAGAAAAAAATAATAATTCACCATAGGGATGCATTGCTAGATTCCTATTGGCTATTTCAATTTGCAATAGCCAATAGCAAACCAGCTATAGCACCCGCCCACTGCTGCAGTTCTCCATCAGGTCCCCACTAGTGATTGACAGCAGCAGAGGGTGGGTGCAATAGCTAGTTTGCTATTGGCTTTTGCAGATTGAAATAGCCAATAGGAATCTAGCAATGCATTCCTATGGCGAAAATGTTTCTTTTTTTCTTGTCTTTTTTTTGACGGCAGCTGAAACGCTAGCCAATATAAAACAGCTGGGTGGAGCTAGCTGTCACTGCTAGCTCCGCACAATCGTTTTCTATTTTTTTTGTACTTTTTAAACTATTTTTCTAAACTCACTTCGCTTCAGGGCGGTCGTGCCTACTGCAGCTTAGTGAATAGACCCCCCAAATGTTTTTGAGTGTGAAATTCCAGACAAACTGCAAGAAACCTATACTGTATGTTACTGCCTACTGAGGGCAACATGATCAGTCTTGTTCCCATAGCTCAGTATCACAGACTTGTTTTAGAAACACATCTGGTAAACTGGGCTGTCAGGAATATCACTTTGCGACATCCTGATTCAGCTTTACTGCTTTCTGGATCCCCTCCCTGCTAATCCAACAGAGGATATGATGCTGATTGTGTCCATTAAACAGGAGAGGTGACAAAGTAAGCTATATTGCTCAACCAAGTGCCTAAGTCACAAGACTGACTTTAAGGTAAACAAAATCTTTATCAGGTAAAGCAGTAAATACACATACATGTATTGTATTGTGTATTCAGCTGTTTTCCTGATATTATGTCTCCCTGTGTGATATACATT
>NW_017306556.1:1091578-1105833 GCF_000935625.1 Nanorana parkeri
TGTATATATATATATATATATATATACACATACAGTATAAAGAAAAAACAATGCTTCAGCATGTGTATATGTAATGTGAACATACAAAATCATGACAGTTACTGAATTTATAGTAACAACTCATACAAACCAATTGCGATGCATACACAACAAAAGGGGACTGCACAGTGAATACATAATTTGTATTTATGAGAACAATAGAAGCAACATATTTCAAGTGTATCTAATTGTGTATTTAGATATTCATTGCTTATCTACGTTTGAAATGTTAAGTGGTATGATGTATTATCTGCAATAACAGTCTCTATTTCGATTTTAACAGATACACATTCACCATATGTAGACCTAGCTCGGCAATTCATTATGAATAATTTGATAGTCATAGGTCCACCAATTCCCTCTCATTCACTTAAATTAAAACCACAGCTGGTAAGCATAAACCATTTGTTTAGTTCTTTGGCCCATTACATTCCTGGTCAAAGACCTGCATGTTTAATGAGAAGCAAGTTGATGGAAGTATGAAAAAAGACAGTGAGGGAATGGAGCTCATTATCAAGGTCTGCGGTTTGACCTTCTTCCTCTCAACACATAAAAATATTGAAATGCCCTTCTGTACTGTAATCAGCTAAGAATGAATGGCAGCAACACCAAACAGTGCAAGCTTTAAATTAAAACTGTATCTATCAAGAGAATATCAACAAATAACATAGCAGAGATGATTGAGTTTATGTTTTCAAATATAGGCTTGTCAACAGCTTGAGAATTTAATGCTTAAAGATTTTTTGCTATCAGACAGTGATAAAACCATATCTGGAATGAATCAATATTGTATAGTGATGCAGAGAGGTTAATTAAATACTGTCAAGAAGAAATATAAAAAAAGTGGGAGTATCTTGTTTATGGAGCAAAAGTGCACGAACAGATGCAGTGACAGCTTCTTTACCCATAGACAGGATGGAAATTGTACAAGTTTGGTCATTTTAGGCCCCGTTTGTTCACATACTGCCTCTATTTGGGGCGGGGAAGATTTGCATCACCGGAGCCAGCAAATACACTAACATTGGCTCTCAAAGTAACAGTAGTGTGCTAGGGCAACTTCTTTTACCAAAAGCAGGTTTTTATTTTATTGATAACCTCTTAGCTTCTATCATCTATAGGAACATGCCTGCAATGCCTAGTGGCAAATGTAAACTTTTTTGCAGGCCTTTCTTCTATGTAGGAAAGTTAAGTTAAAACCAATATGGCCATATGCCAGTTATTGCACCTGTACATTTTGGAGATGTTGAAGGAAAAAGAAGCATGTAGAAGAAACCTATGCAGAAATTTAGTGTTAATACTCAAGCACTAAAGTGCTTCCCATGCATTGCGCCACCTTTTATTTTCTCCATCAATTTAAATCTTGGTAATTTGGTTATGCTTGTGTGTGACCCAAACATTGAAAGAATGAGCCACTAAGTATTGACAGTTTAGTTTTGGTATGTAAGAATGTGTGAAAGGGAAGCTGTTCAAAAGTACAAAGAGTACAAAGATGTGTTCTTACAAAGTTACATGTAATGAAGAACTCATCTGTAATGGGCTCAATATGAAGCTAGAGCAACAAAAATTGTCTGTGCTGCACATAGCTTACTAAAATAGCAGTGACACGTTTTGCTGAGCTTGTTTGTGCATGCTATAAATAGTAACCCATCCAGCCACTAGTCATACAGTTACTGAGGAAAAACAGAACCAGGTAGTACATTTTTTAGCAGCTGCAAACACTTTAAATGGGGTTTAAAAGATGTTTATAGTCGCTCTTTTATAAAATGTATGGTTTTAATCTTTTCCATATATTGATCCATATTCCCTCCCTATGCAAACTATGGTCTAATCATTGTAAATTATAATAAATAAAAGTGGTAACACTGGTTGTTCTCATGTGTATAGAAAGTATATAGTTCATAGTCTATCAATTTCTTTACTTTTCTTTAGTATTTGCTTTTTGTTTATCCTCCAGGTCATCCACAATACAAGTAGTCATAAAACTGTTAAAGCAGAACTCCAGTTTAAAAAACGATATAGCCCACAAGCAGTAAATTTAAAAACCTTAACCAAAGGGATGGTTAGGGTAATAGTTTGAGACCAGGTTGGAGATATAGCCGGGGCCAGAGTTGTGGATGGCTTTGTACGCGGTTGTTAATATTTTGAATTTTATCCTTTGGGCTATTGGAAGCCAGTGCAGGGATTGACAGAGGGGGGTTGCTATGGAACTCAACCCTGCAAAAGTCCACTAGTCCTCTAGATGACACTGCTCTTTTGGGTTGAATGATAGTTATCATGGGAGCCCAGGTTGTCATAGACACATCCCCTAAGGAGAGTAATCTTGCTGGCCGGCCTCAGCTCACAGTACTACTGCACTTATACATTATTACTATATATGAGCAACAATTGAGATAAACAAGGACCTGTAATATCAGAAGATGCTTGCAAAAAAGGTAGGAACATTTTTATTTTTTTTAAATATAAGGGCTCACTTAAAGCTGGAGGTAGGCTTTAAAACCTTGTGTGCCCTGGGTATGCACTGGATATAGTTTATTTTCCTCCATCTTTTGATACTTTGCTTAAACTAAGACCAAGAAGTCAGTTGGCCTTCTCTAAAATCTTCAGTCCTGCCTCAGGACTGAAATTGTACTTCTTTGTAGCTTTATGTAGCTTTATGTATCAGTACCCCCATATTATATATAATATCACTATTTTTTATATTTTTTGTGTTTGAGGGTTTCCTTCCCAATTCTTCCAAAAAGAAAAATATGTGCCATACAGCAATCATGATGAATCCCAAAAGCTACTTACAACCTCACGATTTCTAGTGAGAGAATACAATTGTGTTGCTTTTTTAAAATAAATGCATTTTTTTCATTGTTTCTTGAAATCAATCATGCTTTGAAAATACTATGTAAAGTCAGCTTGTAAAAGCCCTGCATTTGTTTGCTGTATAAGTAAGCCACCACAGGATATTGATTATAATATATGTTTCACACACTACGTCCTTTGTTAACAGAATATTGCACCCTTTTTGTTCTTACTGTCAAATGTGCATATGACATTACATCATTACAAGAAACCTTTTGTGGGTTTCATTACGGCATACCTTTTAGGAAATAGATATGTGTTCTGTCAATTACGTGACTGCTTTGTGCCTAATGAAAAAAAAAAGTCTTTTGACGCTTTTTACACTTTAGATCAGGTGCTAATGTTTAATTGTTAGAAGCACACATTAAAAGTTTATGAATAGTGTGTTTTCATAGCTATGCAATTCTGCCCCTCATCTTCCTAATACCAGAATCATGTGTGTCCTTTTATTTACAAACCAACAAGTATTTTCTATTGCTGTTCAAACCAAGTAAATAATGATTTTAGCATCTAATTATTCCCATTTAAAAAATATTAACAGCCAGATTTTAATGACATGTCTCTGTGGGCCACATTTACAATTCTGAGCCCATGATCTAAAATCTCTGTGGCTTCACAGTACTGTGCACTTCTTATAAAATATTCTGTAATGTGTATATAGAATATGATTTATTAATATTTTATCATAACTAAGCCAACAATACCAATCACATGACTAAGAAGTAGAACACTGGTATTTAGTGTATCAATAAAATAAAATACATTTTAAAAAACTTCCCAAAATATAATTAAATAGTAAAATAAATAACAAAAAGACCTAATGAAAAACAATTAGAGTTATTGCCAATGACAATCCATCAGATCTCAACTTTCATCTATGGAAAATTAGGCAAGAACTCTGAATGGTCATCATAAGCAGCATCTCCATACTCAATTTATTTTTTTAATGCCCATGAGCCTTATAAAGCAGACCTCAGCTAATATTTTCCTACCAGCAGTTTCAGGCTCCCTTAAAGCTTCCCTAAACAATTATCCCATGCCAGGCAATCAATAGTTCTGACTAAAGGCATACCTCACCATTTAAAAGTGGTCACATGTTGCAGCTGTGCTTAGGTATAAGAAGTTGAAAGGTGCAAAGGAGATGCTAGTAGGTAAGTATTAGCCAACTTTAACAGGGTTATTCACAAAAGGGTGAAGAGTTTGGAGAAGGCAAGAGAATGAACAATCTAGGACAACATAGCTGAACCGGAAAGTGAGCTGAATTGGATAATTTTTCCAAATCACCTATTTTGTCTTAGATTGTTCACTTCTCCTGCCTTCTCCAAACTATTCACCCTTTTGTGAATAACCCTGTAAATGTTAGATTAGGTGATAGGATAACAGAAGTAGAGATTTGAAACCACTTTTTTCAGTAGGATTTAGGGATGCTTTAAAAATGAAAAGAGAATACATAGCTATTGATAGCTAGTCACATTCAACCAGATTTGTTCTGCAATCAGCTTTTAGCAATTCTGAAATTGTACACAAGCCAACGGGGATCTTGGGGACATCATTGACTAAATATAGTCATGACCATATTTGGTCAATAACATCTCTCAAATTCCCTGGGACTGTGTTTACATTCCAGCAGTTCAAGGGAGCAGTGGCAGGGAGCATCATTGTGGCAGCGGGTCATGATGGTGGCAGGTCTACAATGTCAGGTGTTGCTCATTTCATCACGGGTCTGTTATTGATGTTGGATTTACATTGGGGACATTATTTATTTTTTACATTAAGGACTATATCTATAATGTGTTGTTAATTGCTATTAAGTGAATTAATAACAAGGGGTATTATGTATAACAGTGCTGAGGATACTAGGTGACATCATTGACCAAATAGGATCATGATCCCCTGTGCAGTTGTGTACATTAAAGCAGCATCAGGGACCTTTTATTTGTGGTGGGTGAAGACCGTTGGGCATGGCGGTTCCTGGTGGCAAGTCAACATTGTCAGGTGTCGCTCATGGACATTGTTCATTTTTTTTAAATAAAGGACTTTTTCCATAGTGTGGGTGTTTTTATTTACTATTCACTTTTTTTCATTTATTAACCACTTCAAGACCAGGTGTTTAGACCCCCTTCCTGGCCAGGCTATTTTTAAGTGTTCAGCGCTGCAGTCCTTTGACTGACGTTTATTCTGTCATTCAACGCTGTACTGAAATGAATTTTATACCATTTTTTGGGGACAGATAGGGCTTTATTTTGGGGGTATTTAATCACCACTGGGGTTTTTATTTTTTATTATAATTAGGAAAAATTACAGAAAATTTTGAAAAAAAAAGGTTTTTTTTACATTATGTTAGGAAACATTTATTATTAACCAGTTTTTTGGTAAAATATAAAAGATCGGGTCACGTCGGGTAAATAGACACCAAACATGTCAAGCTTTAAAATTGCGCGCAATAATATAATAAAAAAATATAATATAATAATTTAAAAAATGGTTCAGTAAATGGGAATTATGGGGGCGCTGCCTGATCCGTACCACAGTCAATAGAGTACCAAGTTCGCACATCACTGAGCTAGGTCGCAGAATCGTTGCTGTTGTCACTTTCAGTGTCTGATGACGAATTTCCCAACGAATCGCTATCGCTCAATTCTGCATGTGATTCTAATTTACTATCGCTGTTTTCTACCTGGTTTAAAACCGCTTTTTACCTAAAGGGATGCTTTTTGGATGCCATGGACGTTATCAAGTTTCCAGGCAGAAATACATTAAATCTGCTGGCAGGGGACAAAGCTCCAGAGACAAAATTGAAGTGAAATGGTTTGATACATAAATGTAATCATAGCAGATTACATTGTATTGTGTGTATATTGCATGTTTTCACTTTTGAATTTCCCGCCGCCTACGCCCCTGGCTGTGACGCCGGAAACGAAACTAAAAGTCAGATGCCGATATAGGCCGGCCGCGAACAGCAGAGGACACCGCGGGCTTGTAGGGACAAGGTAAGTGACACTTTTGTGCAATCCCGAGTGTGGCTCGGGGTTACTGCTATTGGTACTGAAAATTACCCCCGAGCCACATTCGGGAATACCGTCAGGGAGTTTAAAACACATAAACTGTGAATAACCCTTTACATTTTCAAAAATGTATGTGAAATGATGAATGTGTTCCATTGTATTGTAGACAATCGATGCACTGTTTGTTGCACTTTATACACACTGGTGTGCTTGAAATAGTTATTTTTTACTTTTAGAGATATATTTAAGCTCGGCACATTTTGATATTGTTATAGATTTGTTCACCTATATTAGGTTTAGTGCTTAGTAGCTTATTCACAATGTGAGGGTGTTAGATCGGCAGTGGGTGTGTGTGACCCCCTGGATGAGTTCACACCACAGAAATTAGGCACAGCAAACAAGGATTTCTTCTGGTGAAACACACGTGCAGTTTATTTATAACTAGTTACAAGAAAAGTTGAGCAGAACACACAAAACATGAAAATAAATCCTGGCATGTTGACCACTTACTACATACACAATATCCCTCACTACCAACTAGGTGCAACCTTGTGCTGCCCCTAGCACCTATCTCCCTATTCAATCAACTGCCGACACAGGCTGTGTCTCAGTACATGAGATTTGTTTCCCTTTGTCACCACACAGGTCAGTAGAAAGCTCCCCAGTCTACTCAGGCATGAAACTGGTTGCAGGGTGGAGCCACCTGAGCAGTCTGGGAGTTCTTATAGAGACCCTAATGAGCCAGCTTCCTTCAGCTGGGCTCATTACCTCTACCATTCCAGCCTCTCAGCACTCCCTCCAGTGAAAAAAATCTGCATACAACATGAACCTGGGACACACATATATGCCATTCTGGCTACACCCAGGTGATTTCACCTGCCTGCTGCCACAACAAGTAACATCTCTGGGGGCGAGGTGATTTTTGTTTACCCACTTGAAGACTGGGGTGTTAAACCCCCTTCCTGGCCAGGCCATTTTTCAGTATTCAGCGCTGCAGTACTTTGACTGACATTTATTCAGTCATGCAACGCTGTAATGAATTCATTTTATACCATTTTTTGGGGACAGATAGAGCTTTCTTTTGGTGGTATTCCATCATCACTGGGGTTTTTACTATATAACAAAAAAGTACCCTAAATTTTGGAAACAATCCCTATGAAATGTTATGAAACATTTATTATTACCCATTTTTTTGGTAAAATTTAAAAGACAGGGTCATGTCGGGTAAATAGACACCAAACATGTCAAGCCGTAAAATTGTGTGCGCCCACGAAATCGCAGAAAATGACCACACCCAAAATTGGCCATAGACAACGCTTTAAACGCTTTTACCACTCATCAGTTTAGTGTTATCAATTATTAATGGCCCTAAAATAATTGCTCTCACCCTGACATTTGCAGCGATATGTAACATGTGCAGTGTAATGGGCGCAATCGTCATTTTAGCACATAGGCGCACCCGACGAATGTTTGCATGTGTATGTGGGGGGCGGGGGACTTTAAAAAATGTGTGTTATTTTAATTTTTTTTCTATTTCTGACTATTTTTTTAAGCTTCTTTATTTTTTTATGCTTTATTTTTTATTAAACTTGTTGTTTTGACACTTAACTTGGGGCTATGAAACCCCCTATGTCATAGCCAATTCAAATAACAGGTCCTCTTTAGGGAGACATCAGGGGTCTCCAAGACCCCTAATGTCACCTAGGACCCCCAGAGAAGCTGATGAATCAGAGATTTGCTTCACCAGCTTCTCACCGGCATCTGTTTCCGGAGAGTGACACTGAATGTGGAAGTGATGTAGAATACATCACTTCCTGCATTTGGGGACAAGAGAGGAGATCTCCAGTAACAGAGTCGCCGTGCTGGTCCCAGCCGCACCGGGCACAGCGGATCTCGGGACCGGCAGCGGCGGCGACGGTACAGGGGGGCGCACACCTTCAGCTACTACAAGCGACTGGGTGTCTCTAGAGATGCCTGATCACTTGAACGTAAACAGCCATCGCTGGCTGTTTACATTCCTGACAGTTTCCCCACTCGTGTGTGTGCTGAGCACCGCACACAAGTGGGGAGAGGGGCAGGGCATCTTAAGACACCCTCCTGCTCCTATAAGGGTCCCGTCCAGTCGTTCAGGAATGGCCATGGATGGGAGGTGGTTAATTTTCACTAAAGCGTAATCTATACAAAAATTCCAGAGTACGATATATTCTACGCAAAATAAATAGTTGTGTCAACCTGTGTGAAGCAGACAGGGAAACCAATTTAACTGATTTAATTGCCTTTTCCCAGAGGTCGTCCTCCAATGGTCCCAAATCGGACTCCCACTTGATCTTGCATTTCAAAGGGTTTTTAAGTAAAACAGTTGATAACAACTGAATACATAAAGTAGAAACCACACCCCTTGTCGCAGTCACATAAAAAGGAGAGTCTGTAACTTTATTATAACCTATAGATAGTTCATATACACCCAGATGAGTAGCTAGGGCATGTCTCAGCTGTAAATATCTGTAAAACTGAATTAGCCATTGAATAAGAACTGTGAATTAGCCTTTGAATAAGTAGATTGTAAATTCTGAAATGATTGTAACGTGCCACAATTATACAACTGTGAAAGGATTAAGATCCCTGATTGTTGCCAAGCCCTAAAGCCACGAAGTTTAAATACCTCAGACAGGGAACCATTTTCCCATATGGGTGTAAAGACTATAAATTCAGGCATTCCCAGCAAACATTTACTGAACGCCACATCTTTCCTATTAGCCATATAGCAGGCAGACAGGAAGAGAGAGTCATTTTTACACACAATAGGGTCCATGCCCTTGAACAAAAACTTAATACTGTAAGCTCTAGAACAGTGATATTTATTTCCCCATCCCACTAGATGTTGTAGTTGCATTGCCAAAAATTATACCCATGGATTAGGGGCAGATAAACCCCCTTTCCCCTTGACATTTTGTAGGATTTCTAATTTTAAACGTGTTTAAAAAAAAATAAGTTCTCGAAAGATTGTATTCACCTTCCTAAATAGGCTTTGAGGAATCCAGCAAGGAGAATTGTAAAGAATATATGAAAGTGGTGGCATCCATATCATCTTAACCAGGTTAACTCTAACAGTCACTGATAACAGAAGTCTACACCATATGTTACATTGATTTAGAAATTTCTGAAGAAGTGGGACTAAATTATATTCTATAGAAATAAGAAATATTTGCTTTAATCTGGATTCCTAAATATGTGAAACATTCCACAACTTGAAGGTGTGACAATTGTTTGGGCAGTGGGTTCACTAAGGGGTCTAATGGTATAAGTGTTGATTTATCCCAATTCACATGCAGCCCCGAATATTTCACAAATTCTGATAACAGAGACATATCCTCAATCAAAGACTAATAAGTATCAGCTAGAAAAATGAGGGTGTCATCTGCATAAAGTGCTATCTTGTCTTCCTCTACCCCTCGTTTAAATCTTGCTATCTTAGGGAAGCTCCTTATCAAAATGGCCAGTGGTTCTATGGCTATAGCAAACAAGAGAGGAGACGGGCCATCCCTGTCTTGATTCTCTGAATAGTTGAAAGGATGGATAGAGGGAACTATTTATGCAAATTTTCGCTATTGGTCTAACGTATAAAAGGAAATAAATTGAGGTCCAAACCCAAATTCTGCAAGGACCGCCCATAGGTAGGCCCATTCCACACAGTCAAAAGCCTTAGCTATATCAAGAGACAGTAATGCTCTATTATCCGTCTGCTCACTGGGAGTTTGCATATTAAGAAAGACTCTGTGTACACTATCTGCAGTTGATATTTTAGGCATAAAGACACTTTGATCAGAATGGACTATTGTATGAATAACATTTGACAGTTTGTTAGCCAATGCCTTTGCAAGGATTTTAACATCTGTGTTCGGCAGAGAAATAGGTCAATGAGAATTTGGTAAAAAGGAATCTTTGCCCTTCTTATGCTAAACCACAATTGCTGCTGTATGTATAGACTCCAGTAAGCTACCCACCATGACAGCCTCATTGAGAGTTTGCAATAAAGCAGGCAAAATAATTTGGCAATATCGTTTATACACCTCAAAAGGGAGCCTATCTAGACCAGGGGCTTTTCCATTCTGGAAACACCACAGCTACTTCCAGCTTAGTCAAGGTAATCGGTGACTCAAGAATGTCCATCAGCCTGGGACAAGCAAGTACTTGGAATGTTAGCAACAAAATGCATGAGATCATACCATGAATACGTTATCTTAGAAGAATACAGAATTTTGAAAAGATGTTGGAAAAGATAGAGAAACTCATGCGGGTGGGTATGGACTTGTCCATTAGCGTCTTTTAATGCACTCACATATGAAGCAGTGTTTTGTGCTCGCGATATCTGCGCTAGCAGGCTCCCAGTTGCTTCCCCCTTCCTCCTATACCTTTGACTAGTAGAAAATAATTTAGCAGAATTATAGAATCAAAATGATCATAGGCCTTACGCCAAGCTCTACGCGTACGTTCATTAAGATTTAAAACTGGGTTTCAGAACTGGCCACTATATTGTGAGCCCGCTCTTCCTCCTTCCTACCTTGATTTCTCACAATACTAATCTGCTGCGGAAATAACCTTCTCATATATGGTTTCAGGGAGTCCCATATAATTCCCTGTGGGGCAGTAAGGGAATTTACATTCAGAAAATAAGATCTCCTTTTCCAGCGATACTTGCTCCAGAATTAAAGGAAGCCAGCAAGGATTCAATATCCATGGTTATAAGTGACATTGACCTCCAATATTAATAGTAGTGACTAAAAGTGAATGATCAGAAAGTGATCTGGGTTGCATCTCAACTGACAAAATAGGTGACAACAAATCAACTGAACATGAAACTAAATCTATCCGAAATAAAGTGTTATGTTAGAATAACATGACTATTGTAAATCCTTTGGATGTAATAAACGCCAAACATTGTGTAAACCGATTTCCATACAAAATTCATAAAATTAAGTGGCTCTAGTGGAGCATTTATGTGCAGGAACAGGAAATGTAATAATTATATGCATTCAGTAGTTGATAAAGGGGTCTATTCACGAAGCTGCCAAAGGATCTAGCCGTAGCTTCGGCCGATCCTTCGGCTAGCTTCGGTTACGGGAGTCCATCGGTTAATTCAAACCGAGAGCCTGCTGTACGGGCTATTCACAATAGCCCGTACAGCTCTCGATCATGGCCGAGCGGCTCAGCCGAGCCGAATGCATATGCATCGGCTCGCTGAGCCGTGCTGAAAGCCTAAAATAGCATTGTACCCACCCTCTGCTGCAGTTCCCCATCAGATCCATCAGCAGAGGACGGGAACAATGCTAGTTTACTATTGGCTATTGCAAATTGAAATAGCCAATAGTAATGTCCCAATGCTTTTCAATGGGAATATTTTTTTTTTCTATTCTGACATCGCCTGTCAGAATAAAGAAAAAAAGACACAGTGGTGTTTCTCTCCTTGGCGGCCGGGAGCGGGAGGCTCCCAGAGCGCCCAGGAGAGTTTTTATTCTTTTTTAATTCACAAACTAACCAGTTAAGCACTGTCAGTTAGCAGCAGTAGCACTACCCAAATCCTTAGCCGCTGTCTCCAAAAGAAAATTACACCTTTAACCCTTTCGCTGCCAAGGCCTTTCTTTGAATTTTTTGCACAAATGTTATAATCCACATTTTAGGCCTGAAAATAAATTAAAACTCCCAAACAATACATATTTACTGAAAGCAAAGACCCCGTAGAATAAAATGGTAGCAGTTGTAAATTTTTACGTTGCACAATATTTATTAAACCCAATTTAACTCTTTATTAAACCCAAACATTTTGTAACAAATGCAGTTATGTTAATTTTAGTGCCCCAAAACACAATATAATACCCTTTTTGTGTAAAATATAAAAGATGAGGTTATGATGAGAAAATAGATACCCAACATGAGGAGGTTAAAATTGCGTGTGTCTGTGAAACAGCGAGAAAATATGGTACCCCAAATTGTTCATAGGTGACGCTTTAAAAGCCTGTATAGATGATGCCTTAAGAGATATCCATTAATTATTATTCTGGCACACACAGCAATACCTAACCTGTGTAGTGCGATCGTTGTTTTCGTATGTAGGCAGACCCGACGTGTGTTTACGTAATTAAGCGCGGGGCGGGGGACTTTACAATTTTTTAAATTTGTTTTTACATTTTAATTAATCTGATTTTTTTACATTTTTTTTACTTTGCTTAATTGCTATCACATAAAGGGGCTTGCAAGCCCCATATGTGATAACATTTTAGTGGTGATAGTTGCTCATTAAGGTGACATTATGGATCAATTGGACCCCTAATGTCACTTTTCCACTCCAAATAAGCTATTGGGGTGCAGATTGTGCTTCAATAGCTTATTGCTCAGCTTCTGCAGCTGAGCAATGACAGCTGAGGGACTGGCAGTGATGCAATCAGCGTCGTTTCCAGTCCCATACAGAGGGGAGGAGATCGGTGAATGGATGTTTGGTGGTCTCCTTCCCCGCTTCCCGTTGACACCTTAGAAGCCGGTCCCCAGCCCACAGGAGGGGCAGCGGAGCCCAGGAAGCAAGGCGGGGGTGTCAGGCAGGAGGCGCACATTATATCAGCCTCTGGAAGCGATCTGGTGGCAGCTCAGCCACCAGAATCACTTCCAGTGTGAAGCTGACAGTGGGCTTTACGCATGTGGTTAAAGCCACTGGGAGTCTGTTTAAAGGGGCTCGCTGCCAGCGACGTATGAGATGCATCAGTGGCAGTGAAAGGAGTACACCCTACTGCTCTGCAAATTCATGTTCAGGTTTACATGATCTCCAAAGGCACCCCAAAACATGTTCTTTAAAGGATTTATGTATTTTTAATATTATCCTTTAAGTTACATTAACGACCCTGAATGGTATTTTTTTATTGGTATATGTCTCCCAGTTATCTATTTTTTTAACAAAGGTTTCAAGTTGGCCTTACAAATGGCCAAAATAAACAAATATGATTTGGTCCCATAGATTTCAGTGGGGTTTAGCACTATGTTTATGTTTAGTGGGTATTTTGCTGACTTCACCATACCTCCTTCATATCAAACTTTACCCAGTGTGCTCATTCCCAGATTCCCTACTGCTGACACTAATTATTTCAGCAGTATTTTCTGACAACTGGACCAGGTATGTGCAAAAAAATTATTGCACAGGTAGTAGTGTTGGTCTTTGTACAAAAAAACAAAGCCTAAAGCATAGCTTAATCGCTTGAGGTTGGCATATTTAGAACAGTTTCTGTAGTTTTTACCCATACAGACAAACTGTAGTTTTCTTGTTTCGGAGGTAGATCAGGATCCCACTTAATTGTTTTAATAAATGCTTGCCGCATTTGTATTATATGAAAACATGCTGGCAAACGCATAAATCTGACTACTCTAATTTTTGCTGTTTAAATCCCCAGCATTGTAGAAATGAGTTTGCCAACTGTTTCATCATGACAGGGTCAGTTTTATCTGGAGTTACCATATGTGATTACATATGCTGGACACAGATTTAGATTATCCCAAGGTAAGTAGAGAAAATGAATCACTTATTCTAAATTCTTGCATGCGGTAAAATAGTGCTAAATTATTTTGAATACTTGCTAAAACAAGTTCACACCGTTAATACTTTAACTAGGTAACACCAACATAGTTATATAAGAGGCATATGCTGTATCAAAGTTTCTCAAGCAGAAAGATTAACTTTTGTATGAACAATCAGCCTAATATAGCATGTTTGTGTTAGGATTCAAATAATTGCATAGTTTACAGATATCCAAACAGCAACAAAGAAAAATAAAATGATTACATATCACAGCAATTGGCACCGAGCATATAATGAATAAATGCATAGGTTAAAATGATGAGTAAATTGAGAGATATAGGTGGTTGAATTTAGAAACAAATCACAACTCTTCTAGCAAAAGGTAAACTTCATCCTGACCTTCACAAGCTCTTGGGTCTCCCTGTTTGCCATTTAATGAGATGAACAGACACATTAACCACAGGTAAGTTTGGGCCTGGAAAAGTGGAGGGGGGCAAGGGGGCCAAGCTCAGGAAAAATAAAATTTGCATATAACTTCAGCTACCTATATCTCTGTATCTATTGATTGTTTTGAAATGTTTTTGCATTAAAAGTAACCTATGCACGTTTTTTTACATAATAGCCTCAGTTTGTAAAATGTTAAATTTAAAGGCCAATTCCAAAACTGAAACTGGAATACATAGTTGAGATATAGCTAGCTTTGAAAGCAGTATCTGTAGAAGCAGTTACATTGCAAGTATTCAGGTGGTGGAATTGCAGATGAAGCTTAGAGTTATTGTAGTTATTGAATATATATATATATA